>NW_021398365.1:0-497 GCF_001605985.2 Dendrobium catenatum | reverse complement strand
GCTTTTTAGTATAAAAATTAAAATTTTTGTACTATAAAGATGCTTTAAAAAGCAGTGAAAAAGCAGTTCCAAACGAAGCCATAATCATCGCTTGCCTCCAAAGGTCGTTCGGATCAAATCTCACACACCTTCCACACATTCACACACCATTCAACCATTTGAGATCAAATGGCATATATGTGATTGCCATCAGCCAAACGATCCAACCGAATGTGTTTTTGTCGGCTATTCTTCGGGAGTGAATATTAGCGTCGCACTGTTCACACACAATTTTTTCTGTATGTTCGAGATTTGCCGAAAAAGTGCACGAAAGAGGAGAAAACTGATTATCTTTGGTAGCGAAATGAAGAAACAGGCGAATGTGAGTTTGATTGGAGACAAATTAACTCATTTTGAGGTTTTTTTATATTTTGTAGTGGAAAGTGTGTTTTTCGATGGAAAATGCCCTTATTCCTACATTTTTTTTCTCATAACATCAATAAAGTTGCAACAAAACT
>NW_021398364.1:0-304 GCF_001605985.2 Dendrobium catenatum | reverse complement strand
AAGAAATTATTATGATGTTGTTTAATCATTTGTTTCCAAAATGCATGAAATTCTGAAATGGAAGACTTATTTGACTAGATGCAAATCTAATACATTGAAATATTTTTTTATTCATTGGAATTTATTTCAAATACTCTCTTTTTCTCTCTCCTATATGTGGTTGGTAAAGGATGACAATAAGAGTGAGGCAAGTCATGCGCCTCAAGTGAGGGCACAATGTGGCAAGTGTGATGTGTTGCAAACAACAAGGAGATGATATAGATCAAAATTTCAAAGTCACCTGATTCAACCTATTTCAAATATG
>NW_021398363.1:0-296 GCF_001605985.2 Dendrobium catenatum | reverse complement strand
TCTAGAGAACACATTCTGCACCGTGTTCATGTAAATGGAGTCGTAGTCATAATCATCATTTGAAAATTCGACCTGCCTGCTCCATTCATCCGTGGACTGGCATACTTTCTGAGATTTAGCAGGAGTATCATCATCTTCATCTGTGTCACTTCCCAGATGAGGTACAAATTTTTTCTCTTTGGGAATGGTTGGCACTTTGGAAAGAATTGGCACTGCCTTCTTTCTTCCCGCCTGCTTCTTCTCACCTTCTCGTTCAGGTCGCTTTGCAGTCTTTGAGTTTGATGCTCTAGCTTCGA
>NW_021398362.1:0-343 GCF_001605985.2 Dendrobium catenatum | reverse complement strand
TAAACGGTTACAATAAGAAAGAGCACGGAAATAAAAAAAATTACAAAGAAACCGCGGGCTCAGTTAGTGGTTGAGGCTTCGAGCACCACCACACTCCACCAGGACCGTCCAAAAGGTGGAGAATAAAAGTCGACCCGAAGCAACCCGAAACTGATGGGATTCCTGCATAAGCATGGTTAGAAGAAGATGAACAGTAAATTTAGAAGAAATGCACGCCTTCCTATTGAGGAGCTCGCGGTATATAAAACCAGAGTGGAGCATAGATGGCTACAAGGATAAAGACCGTTAACGATCAAAGTAGTGGAGCAGAGAGTAGTGCTTGTGTAGCCCATGTGACCTGTAG
>NW_021398361.1:0-435 GCF_001605985.2 Dendrobium catenatum | reverse complement strand
TGAGGTTTTTAAAATTTTTATTAAAGAAGAAAATTAAAATGATTTTAAAGCTATTTTGAAAAGAATATGAAATCACACATTTTTTATGAAAAAGACAAAGAAAAATAGATGCAAGAAATAAAAATAAGAGCCATAATATTTTTACGTGGTTCATTCCGAATTCCAATCCGAACTACGTCCATGCTAGCCAACTCTTGGGCTAGAATTCACTAATCCTAGGTTTGCTTTGCAACCTCACTTCTTTAAACCAAAGAAGTTCTTTTCAACCTATGTACTCTCCTATACGGGCGAGTACAACTCAATCTAATTACAATTAAAACATTACTAAGCCAAATGGCTTAGATCAAGAAAATGAAAAATACAATTTGATGTAAATAATACAAGCTCAAATTATCTTATAATAAAATATCCATAATATTTGAGGTGATCTTACAA
>NW_021398360.1:0-413 GCF_001605985.2 Dendrobium catenatum | reverse complement strand
CAACGATGACATTATCCCTGAAGATCCTAAGAAAAAGGAGACTTCAGCCAATGGGATAGATTATAATATCTTATTCCATCTGAGAAAAATCCCAGCACAGCTCAGCATATACGATGCCCTGATAATGTCAAAAGACCTTCGGGAGACTCTGATTCAGGCTCTCAAAGATCCAGAAAGATACGAGGCGTATTTTGCTGAACGTAGTTTGACTGAGGTTCTGCAAGCTCGGAATGAGCCATTCATTACTTTCTCCGAAGAGGACATGATGCTCGGAACTGCAGATCATAATCGCCCTCTGTACGTTACTGCAGAGAGCGATAAGCTGATCATCGGTCGAATACTGATCGATCCTGGATCATCCGTGAATCTGATAAGCTTGAAAGCATTGAGATCCCTCTGCCTTGATGTGGAGC
>NW_021398359.1:0-416 GCF_001605985.2 Dendrobium catenatum | reverse complement strand
AGAAGGAGCGAACGATGGCATTAAAAGCAAGCAACTCTGAAAGTGAAAGCTCTATAGGGAAGGAAGAGGATGAGATAGCGCTGATGACCCGACAGTTCAAAAATTTCCTGAAGAGAAAACAGAAGCATCATCAGAACAGCTGGAATAAAGGTAAGAGGTCAAGGTCCAATAAGGTTTCATCTGATATAATCTATTTTAAATGCAGGAAGCCAGGTCACCTTCGAGCTGATTGCCCCAATCTGAAGAGTCAACCAGCAAAGGAGAAAGGAGATGAGAAAGCAAAATACAAGAAATGAAAGATAAAAACACAAAAAGCTTTTTGGGCTGACTCTGCCTCAGAATCGTCAAAAAAAGAAGCCAAGGAGGAGGTAACAAATATGTGTCTTATGGCTAATGATAATCTTGATCAATCGGAT
>NW_021398358.1:0-320 GCF_001605985.2 Dendrobium catenatum | reverse complement strand
GATCTATGATTACACTAAAGAAAAATATTATTTAAGAGTTATTTAATGGCTAGTATTAATTTGTGTCCCCATTAAAAAAATTTTATGGCTCCGCCCCTGACTGAGATTGAAGAACCTGCTTAGATTTATCCAATGCTTTCCTTTTTCTCTGCAGCTTTGAGCAGTATATCGCAAGCCCTTGTCACCGATCGAGCGGTCTTGGGCGGAGAGATGGATGAAGTGCCGAACTTCGCGAGGAAGAAGAAGATACAGTTTATTTCGCAAGGTGTATTTCGCAAGGCATTTAAGGCTTCGTTTGGGACGGCTTTTTTATTGCTTTC
>NW_021398357.1:0-281 GCF_001605985.2 Dendrobium catenatum | reverse complement strand
GTCATTCACTATAGACACCAATATTTTTACATGAAAAATCCCTTAAAAGGGGGAAAAACTATGCGGCCTAGCTCAATTTGAATGAATCCACTAGTATTCGCAGTTGATTACAAATGAGACCCTTCCTTTGGGGAAGACCTTAGCTTGATGTACATCATATAGAGTATATTACATGATATGAATACAAAGAATCACTGTTGTTGTGTTTGTTTGGTCTGAAGGACTGTAGTCGGTAGACGACGTAAGTTAGAAGGACCGTAGTCAATGGGAAATGGAGGTCT
>NW_021398356.1:0-489 GCF_001605985.2 Dendrobium catenatum | reverse complement strand
TTACAAATTGATTTAACTCTTCTTGCATAGCCAAAATCTAAAATTCATCTGAAGTGCTTGATCAATATTTATGGGTTTTATGGTTGAAATAAAGGCTGAATGATTGACTTCTTTGTTTAATCCATGCCTAGTCCTCACACCCTCACTAGGTTCACCAATTATCAATTCCTTTGGGTGGCTTTTAGAAAATCTCAAATCTCTAGGAAAAGGATTTTCTATCTCCAAGTTTTCTTCCAAAATTTTTTCCAAATTTATTTTATCAATCTTTTGGGATTTAATTTCAATTTCATCTTCTACAATGTCTGGCTCTTCAAAAATTTCAGATTCATCAAATACAACATGTGTGGTCTCCTCAATTACAAAAGTTTTTTTGTTGAATACTCTATAAGATTTTCTAACACTTGAGCATCCTACAAAAATACCTTTATTTGATTTTGGATCAAATTTTCCTATGGCAGATTTTCTATTATTATGAATAAACACCTTGCA
>NW_021398355.1:0-1305 GCF_001605985.2 Dendrobium catenatum | reverse complement strand
TATGTTATTTTACTTTTCCCCAATCAGATGGGTAGCTGTTGTGATATGATCTACATGCCATTCAGATAAGTAGCTGTTGTAATATGATATGCGTGTTATTTTACTTTTTTCCATTCAGATGGGTAGTTGTTTTGATATGACCTACTATGACATTACCCATTGTTATTGCAAGTATTTTGTTGGGACATCCATGGGTTTATGATATATATGTTATTCATTATGATAGAGTGATGCAGGACTAAATATGAAGTTATGATTTAGATAAGGATTTTGCAAGCTTGATGATTAAGAGCAAGTTAACTAAGCTTTATGGTGAGTTAACAATGAAATAAAACATAAAGAACGGTAAACACAAACTTAGGTCAAGTTACTTCTGAAAAGTAAAAAAAATAAACACATAACAATCAATTACTCCTGACGTTGCATACGAAATATGTTTCAACGAGAAATCCCTAATCTAACAATAAGAGTAGTGATATGAAAGATCTCTCACACAATTCATACTAAATACTAGTCTTTAGCTAAGCGTTAAAAGATTTTAAATGAATCAATCAAAACCACAGATAAGGACCAATCGAGGAAGTTAAGAGAGAATGTAAGAGTTCACCCCATGCTAAGATTTCACCTTCTCGCAAGCTTGGACAGCAGTTGGCGGTTGGATGGCAGCAAAACTGTTGATCTCCTCTAGCTGGAATTGATGGACAGCAAGCTGTCCTTCTTGGACAGCAGTTTGAAAAGGACTCCCGTTGGTACGGAGACCATGGGAAGATGCCGGAGTTCTTGGACAGCAGTTTTCCTAATGTTGAAGTTCAGAACAGCAGCCAATCTTCTTCTGGATAGAAGTGGGGTTGGCAGAAATTCTTGGACAGCCAGCAGGTGGTGTCCAGAAATCTGGACAGCACTTGGAAACTTCAGGAAGAGAAGAAAAACTGAGAGAAGAGGGCTTGTAGTGGACGGCTAGGGTTGAGGGGATCAGGGAATTGATTGGAGACTTAATTTAGGAGAAATTAAGGAGATAGGTAGGGGGCGGGGCTAGATGATTGGAGCTTGATTGGATTTAAATTAGGAAAGGATTTAATGGGAAAGGGAGAGGCCGGCCATGCAAGAGGGAGTTAATTGTGGCTTTTGAATTCTTTCCAATCATAGGTGATTAAATATGGAAAGGGATTTAAAGGAAAACATTTAATTAAATTCAGATTTGGAACAATAGGAAAGTTTCCAAATTGAATCCGTCTTAATTTAGGAAAGGAATCAAATTCAAATGAACTTGAATTTGGAATTTGAAAACTTTCCAAATTTAAGAGG
>NW_021398354.1:0-405 GCF_001605985.2 Dendrobium catenatum | reverse complement strand
TCTACAGCAGCAAGACCTTCAGTACAATCAAGACATGAGATTCATGCGTGAACAGATTAATTCCATTATCCAATATGTTTGTGATGAGTAGTTATTTCAACTTTTTCAATGTTGCACCTCCTCCTCCTCCAGATTAGGGTCCTTCAGAGTGATTGTAGTATTTGTTTAAGTGTCTCTTTTTTGTTAATGTGTTTGTTTGTGATGTGTTTGTAATGTGTTTTAGATTATCATCTTTCTCCTTGTTTTATTGATGTTGTTATTGATATCATGTATGGTATTGTAATATCTTCATTTGATATCAATAAATGTTGCAATATTTTGTTGTCTAATATTTTGGGAAACGTGTGTTAGATTTTATGACTTTCAAATTTTTTTAATCTTAATAGTGCTTTATTTAAATTGTAA
>NW_021398353.1:0-290 GCF_001605985.2 Dendrobium catenatum | reverse complement strand
TAGCTCTATAGTGGAATCATGCAACAACATAATTAGTGGAATCATGTCCCAAAATTCTTGTTAGGCAATGAGTTTTAACTCTTCCCTTGAATTGTTGATTATCTAGTATTTGAACTTTGTATCTGGAGTTGTAACATTTTAACCAACAATTTGTGTCAATCCTTTTATAAAGGAAAACTCCAATTTATATGGAAGGAGATAATAGGATGTGGGATGTAGCTGGAGATGGATTTGAGTCTCTTGATGATATGAGAATATTATAATTTGCTACTCTTTCATTTGGTAAGCCT
>NW_021398352.1:0-246 GCF_001605985.2 Dendrobium catenatum | reverse complement strand
TTTTTATGTATTTGCATTAAGATTTCGTTTGGGACCGTTTTCTTCTTGCTTTTTAAAACAATTTTCTAGTAAAAAATTATTAGATTTGAATTTTTTGTATTAAAAAGTGTTTTAAAAAACAGTACAAGTGCTTTTCCAAATGAAGCATAAATTTCTTTTTTAAAAAAAAATCAGTAAAAAAGTTATCCCAAATAAAACCTAAAAGAGATTTTTTTTTTTTATAATTTTTTATGAAAATGAGTAAGC
>NW_021398351.1:0-275 GCF_001605985.2 Dendrobium catenatum | reverse complement strand
TGGAAAGAAAAAACCCTTTGCCTAAAGATTTGAGATTCTCTAAAAATCACCCAAGAGAATTAATTATAGGTGAACCTAGTGAGGGTGTTAGAACTAGGCGTGGATTAAACAAGGAAGACAATCATTCAACCATCATTTCAATAATAGAATCCACTAATATTGATCAAGCACTTTCTGATGAATTTTGAATATTGACCATGCAAGAAGAGTTGAATCAATTTATAAGAAATAAAGTTTAGGAATTAACTACAAGGCCAAAAAATCAAAGTGTTGTT
>NW_021398350.1:0-305 GCF_001605985.2 Dendrobium catenatum | reverse complement strand
GGTAAATTTATGATGATTGTAATATTGTGCTTTTGAACGAAAATATTTCTTACCGTAGTATATGTAATCTCTTCAATTAATTTGGTGAAATATTTTCATTATTCCCTTCTAAGGTTCTAAGATAAAATAATAAATGTATTAGAGATGTCACATTTTGACCCGACCTGAAAACATGATTTGAACCTGACCCAAAAAACTCAGCTTTAAGTCGACATATTTAACAAAAGAGTCAAATTTGGGTTTTAATTCCCAACCCATTTGAAAAATTAGGTTAGATTCGAGTCAACCCGTCAACTCGAAAATGA
>NW_021398349.1:0-378 GCF_001605985.2 Dendrobium catenatum | reverse complement strand
CACACATGTTTCAACTGAAAATCAACTTGCAGACATGTTTACAAAATCTTTAGCCCTTGATACATTCAGTACTTTAAGAACAAGGCTATGTGTTATTGATTTAAATGCCTAAACAAAATGTATTTGCAGCATTGATGTTTATGTTTTTGTTTTGTTTTTGATTTTGTGAATTCTTTTATGTGTTTTGAATGAATTTATTTTTGAGTATAAGTTTTTATTTTATGTTTTCTATTTTTTTTTAATGTTTAGTTTATTTTTCTTAAATTAAAATTAAAAATTCAAAAATTGGAGAAAATCGTCCAGGACGACTTTTGGTTCGTTTTGGACGATGTAAGATAAATTTGGTTTGCGTGCATTTTAACCGTTTTGAGAGCAATT
>NW_021398348.1:0-209 GCF_001605985.2 Dendrobium catenatum | reverse complement strand
AATATTAGAAATGACATTTCTTTAAAATTTAGATGAGAATTTGACTCTTAACAAGACATAATGGAGAAAAAAGATTTATTTAGCTAACCCTACATAGTGGGATAAAGGCTTGTTGTTGTTGTTGTATAGACGAGAATTAGTATTAATTTTTTTATTAAAGAAATGTTTAATAATTTTTTTAAATGCTATTACTTGAAAATTATATTTAA
>NW_021398347.1:0-222 GCF_001605985.2 Dendrobium catenatum | reverse complement strand
CTCTTACACGCCATCCCAACCATCTATCTTCTCTTGCTTCTGCGAAATTGTTACGTGCGGTTATCGGATGTTGTTTGAAGATCAATCATAATGCATCAAGTCACCAATATATTGTGTACTATTACTGCATTTCACTATGTATGGGACAACATGACACGTCTTGATTGACCTCCAGACAATTTGGGATATAATAATCTCCTTGCTTCTTGGCTTTGATCACCC
>NW_021398346.1:0-327 GCF_001605985.2 Dendrobium catenatum | reverse complement strand
AAAAGTAAAAGGTATTTCTTGCTGAATTTTATTTGAAAACTTCGTATTTGAGAGTTTGTTTCACCTGAAATGTTAGTACACATAAAAGCAAATACAAATCTTCTAAAATTATTAGAAGATAACTACACATTTGAACAATAATATTTGGTATCATCAAAACTATATGAGTTGCACGAATGTAAAACATGCAAATAACAACTATCTTAACATAGCACGCTGTATTGACTGCTTCTGCTCAAAAGTATCTAGGAAGAGTGTACTCTGCTAATATTGCCCTAGCAGCTTCTACCAAGGTTCTATTCTTCCTTTATGCTATACCATTTTGCT
>NW_021398345.1:0-324 GCF_001605985.2 Dendrobium catenatum | reverse complement strand
TGAGCAGAACGTTGGGCCTTCAGCAGAATGTCGGGCCTGAACGTCGGGACTTGAGGTGGTGGTCCGGCGAGGCTCCGGTGGTGGTCTGGCGAGGCTCCGGCGAGGTTCCGGCGGTGGTCGAGGAGGAGCTTCTTCCTTCTCTTCCTTCTCCTCCTCTCTTTTTTGCTTCTTGCTTCGGTCCCCCTCTTGTGAAGAATGAGGGCTCTATTTATAGATTTTCTAGAGTGGCATGGCCCGTAAATAGGTGAGAGATCAAGGGTAAATAGGGAGTGGTTGGATGGACGGCAGATATTGAACCCCTTGATCATGGACCGTTCGTCAGGC
>NW_021398344.1:0-310 GCF_001605985.2 Dendrobium catenatum | reverse complement strand
AAGCCGCCGCCTAACAAAACCGCCGGTAATACGCCTCCGGTAAATGTTTCATACGCCAATTTTACCGGAGGCTTAAAAACCGCCTAGAAACCACCGGTTTTGCCTTACTAACCGCCGGACAAAACCGCCGATTTTTGGCTTTTTTCCTGTAGTGACATAAAAATGAGTTTCAATGATATATTCAATTTATATTGGGACGAGTGTTACATATGATATTTGAATCAAATTAATTTTAATACAAGTCATATAGCTTTTAAATGATGTATTTTAAATGAATAATTTCACATAAAATTTTTTTATGCATAAATAC
>NW_021398343.1:0-283 GCF_001605985.2 Dendrobium catenatum | reverse complement strand
AGTTCAGGAGCTCCCGGAATTAATTTTTGAAGTTTCCGAACTTATTTTGCCTCGAGATTCGTGCCCAATCAAGATAATTTTGGAGTACGTATCAAGTCAGTTTATGTGTTGTCATATAAATAATTATAAATAGTAAGACAGAACATCTAAATTTTAATATGATATTTTTATTCTTTCATATGTCATCCAGGAGTCTTATGAATTATTCGTTATATCATTTATCCATCATCATTATATATGACTTTGAATAATCTATAAAGAGTCATCACTCTCTAATCATCAT
>NW_021398342.1:0-592 GCF_001605985.2 Dendrobium catenatum | reverse complement strand
TGCATCTTTTCATAGATAACCTACTGTGGGTATATCTCTTATTGTGGATATGATAGGTTCTCTACAGTAATTTGTAGCTCATTATCATTTGTTCCAAGTGCAAGTTCAAACCACAAGTGTCTAGCTCGGGTCTAGAGTGCAAGTTCAAGACTAAGTTGAGACTTCTTGTACCAAGTCCATTTAGGTTCAAGTTTTGTCTTGAGTTCAATATGCCGGTTCTATTCAAGTCCAAGATGAGTCCAAGTACAAGTTCTTCGTTGTCTTTGAAGTTCATATCCTTCCTCTTTATTCAAGTTATGGTTCAAGTTGGAAATTCAAGTCCAACTTAAGTTTAAACTCAAGTGTAGTTTCTTTATAGCTTATTTAAGTTCAAGCCCCTTACCTTTGCGAGACTGTCGGTGTTGGCACGTGGATCGAGGGGTCACTCGCCTACCTCGTCGTAGGTGTCGCACTAAGGTCCCATCCCATCACGCGCACTAAAGGCGTGCTTGGAGCGTTTTTCCGGTCCGACACAGAAGCCGAGGAAGGAGAGGGAAGGGGATTTTTTTTACTTATTTATTAATATTATAATTAATTAAAAGTCATTATAATT
>NW_021398341.1:0-385 GCF_001605985.2 Dendrobium catenatum | reverse complement strand
AGGAAAAGAGAAGAAATCTTGGATTTTGGAGGCCGCGAAGCGCTTTTCGTCCGTCGCCACTGTTGAAAGAATTGAAGGTCTCGTGGTAAGGACTCTAAATCCTATTTCTGTTTTCAGAGATATTGATTTTTGATCGAGTTGTACACTGTTTTGTGATTTCGTAGTCTAATTTTGGACCGGGTTTTATATTGACACAACTTTCACCGCACAACTTTTAGAATGTTATAGATATGAATATGTAATATCAAAAATCTGCTCCAGGATCGTCCAGGACGATCTGGATCGTCCTGGGATGATCAGTTTTAATTTTGCTCCAGATTTTGCCCAGTTTTGCTCCAGGTGGATTTTTGTACACATCGTCCAGGCCGATTTGGGCATCGTCCAG
>NW_021398340.1:0-1010 GCF_001605985.2 Dendrobium catenatum | reverse complement strand
CTTCAGCTTACGACCGTCCCGACCAGGCGAGGTTCCGTCCGTCTCGAGCAGAGGAGTCGCGCAGTCGATCGAGTCTCCAGCCCGCACCGTCGCCTTCAGATTCCGGCTTTCCCGAGCAGGAGTTCGAGCAGTCGATCTGTAAGTTCAACGACGCAGTCGATCGGAGTTTACAACATTTTGATCGGAAGCAAAGACAGGAGCTCGCACGCTGCTAAGGTAACTTTCTCCCTTTCGCGCGCTTCTTCGGCCAAATCCCGTAAATCCTGTTCAAATCCTGTCGCCAAAGAACCCCTAAATCAACGCTCTGACCTGATTTGTAACAGGAAACTTGATTTTTTCTACAATTCCACCGAAGAGGGGAAACCAGCTGGTTTTACATTTGGGCATTGTCTTCTTCATTTGGAAGGAGAAGAAGGTATGTGAGATTGAAATAGAGAAATATTTTCTTGCATGGATCTATTCTTGCGTGTGTTTGCTGTTGATAATCTTAATAGTAAAGCTAAATATACATACTTCTGTGCTAATCTTCAAATTCACAAGGCTTTTGATTATATTCCTACATATTTTCTTTTATTGGATTGAATCGCATGTCTATTTCTAGTTGCTGTTAGATGAAGTTTATTAGGCAATGATATTTTGTAAGGTTTGGCACGAAGTAGATACTATGTTTTCTATTTTCTCCTTTGTTTCCCGTACAAATTTCATATAAACCACAAATGTCTTTGATTGTCTCTGAAACAAACTACTTCGATTTGCTAGAAATATGGCATAAACAAATGTGTTGGATTGTTAAAAAAAATTTAAAAGAAACTTAAAACATAACCACATGTTTTTCTTGTTGTAGGAATTGTTAGAATCCACATGTTTTTCTTGCTTTTGCTTTTGGTTTCATAGGTTGTTCTTGTAGTTTGAGACATTTTTTAAGCCTTTGTTAGAAACCACATGTTGTACTAAATGGTTTTTTGGTTATATTTTTTTGATTGTACTAGACATTTTGTACTAAATATCTT
>NW_021398339.1:0-321 GCF_001605985.2 Dendrobium catenatum | reverse complement strand
CAAGCTGATCGGTTAATACAAAAAAAAAAAAAAAAAATCTCATTATAACATGTAAACCATCATCACATATTTGAGCTGCAGTTCTGCATGAAAATTTTAATTCCAACAACATAAGGTTTAAGAGAACAAAGAAAAAAATGGCGAAGAAATATGAATTGAATTTCATATTGAATTTGCTTTAAAATGAGTGCTGTGAAATTAGAAAAATGATGCCTCAGTTCATAGAAAGGGAGTTCTTGAGACGATTAACTATGTGAGGGAGAACTCTGATGTTGTCATCAATAGCCTGGTTGACACATGCCTCTAACTCGCCCATGGCTC
>NW_021398338.1:0-359 GCF_001605985.2 Dendrobium catenatum | reverse complement strand
ACATGCTTGGTATTTTTTAAACGAGTCGAGCTTGAGCTTATTAATCGAGCTTGAGTTCGAGCTCATTGAGGGTTAATTGAGCCAGGCTTGATAAGCCAGATACTTGATACTGATTTATATGTTCCTTCTTAATTGTATTTTGGGAGTTCTTATATACTATAATTTTGTGGTTTTGTACTTTAGAACATGCTTTTATTGCATCTTTTTACTTAATTTCCACTAATTTCACTTATCATTTAGATGTTTTTATTGTAGGATTGAATCTTGCTATTATTTACCTGTTAAAACCTTAAATTCTCATTTACGCAATTCTGCGTCCGTAAGGCTTACGCCTCAGACCGCCTCGAGGCTTATGCCTC
>NW_021398337.1:0-335 GCF_001605985.2 Dendrobium catenatum | reverse complement strand
AGTCGTCAAAATTCTCGTTTCTGAAAATTGAGAAAGGAGAAATGTGCCTTATCTTGAGCCGGTCAACTTTCCCAACTACAACAACGGACGAAAACGGACCGGAGTCGCCCAAAAATCCTCTTTTCCTCTTTTTCCTTCAGTTTTCTCTCTCCTGGGCTTTCCTCTCTCGTCAAAACGATATCATTTCCATATATATCCATCTGGATCGTCCCGGACGATCACAAATCGTCCTGGGACGATTTGCCCTCTGGAAAATTTTCGTTCAGACGAAATTAAATAGCATCCCCAGACGATTTGCTCTCTGAAAAATTTTCGTCCAGACGAACCCAGTTCGT
>NW_021398336.1:0-672 GCF_001605985.2 Dendrobium catenatum | reverse complement strand
ATACCTCGGAACTTAGTTCGTTAAAACTCCCTCGCCAAATAAGAAAAGCGAGTGGAGGCCGAGGACGAATTTTCGGAGCCCACAGATTTCTGGCAAAACCATCATACAGGATTCAGAGGGTTCTTCTGTGTATTCCTCTTTTATCGAGGTACTCGGCGCCACTGAGATGACCCGACATACTTCTTTGGGAAGAGACTTCTCATCATTTTATTAAGCTTCATCAATTTTAAGCTCCGCCATGAAGTCAGCAAGCTTGATTGGTCGCCTCATAGTTTGATAATACTCATCCAAACTGTCGATAACCCTCTCAGTTGCAGTCATTTTCTCCTTTGGCTTCTACAGCTTAGTCTTCTTCTTGGATGACTTCACCCTTTCAAGCTTCGGAATGCTAACTTGATTGGAAAATTGTTTAGAAGTAGAAGCTCGTGTCATAGGCAGAGCTTTCAAGTTTAGTACTGGCTCAATAGGAGACTTCCACTTTACACCTGAAACTCCTTCAAGCTGCTTCAACATTTTCACAGTTTTTTTGGAGACCGCAGTCTCCCATTGCTCTTCTTGAATTGGCTTCTTTTCTTTTCTCCTTTCTTCAACTAGGGGTACGGAAGAGTACGTGACCACCCGAGTTTATTCCTTTTTAGGGTGAGACAACACATTGTCAGACAATGTGAGTTC
>NW_021398335.1:0-327 GCF_001605985.2 Dendrobium catenatum | reverse complement strand
GAGAAGGAGAGCAGAAGAAAATTATGGTGTTATGGAGCTATTAGGAGTCTACTGGCTGGAGATTACTGGAAGAATTCCACTCAAAATTCTGGAACCAAATACACCGTATAGACTGTATTTTAACATTAAACTGATCCCATCAGCTTCAGGTTTTGATTTATATCCAGTAATCTTCAAACTACACGTGAATGGGACGAAGGTATCATCCACTGAAGTAAATCTATCGAATTACATACGTAGCAGTTGGGTAGATTTGCCTGAAGAAGGACTGAAATTCTCTGTGCCTAAAGAAAAAGAAGAACCAGGAGCTTTGACTTTCTCTATGCA
>NW_021398334.1:0-771 GCF_001605985.2 Dendrobium catenatum | reverse complement strand
TATATAGTCTCTCGTAACATCAATATGACAATTCACCAAATACCTTTGTTCTCTACGCAGCTTTAATTTATTTTCACTTTTTCTATTTAGACCATCTCAAAACAAGTTGCATACCACCATATGTCATCCGCCATTTGTTGCATTTGAACTCCAAATCTCAAGCCAAAATTTGGTATGTGAACAGTGCGACGTCAATATTGGCATTTGGACTGCTCACCTACGTCAATTTAGGTGATTAATTTGTATTAGGGATAGGGAATCTTTTTTGGTGGCTGATTTTTAAGTGCTTTTTGGTGTTCTTGGGCCCTAGCAACATCTAGAGACTTTTGAAGAGATTGATCCTCCTCTCGAATAGAGGATCGCTTTTATCTTACTATTTTCTTTCATCAACTAGGAATCAAGAGATAAAATAACACAAATATCTATCATAAAATCAAATCCAACATGTCTTAACATCATCAAGTCTAAGTGGAAAATCCATATACATCATAAGGGTAAATGGAATCAATCCTTAAAGTTCTCAAGTATTTAACAGATAACATAAAACCATAGTTAAAATTATACACTAGCATAACAATCCAATGAGATTTTGGGTATGTTTGGATTATTGCATTTGCTTGTAAAAATTACTGTAGAACTATAAAAAAATCTAATCTTTTTAAAACTATTGTGGGTATTATAGATTATTTCTCTTTTGAAAAAAAAAATAGGGCAATGATTTTTTTAAGGCTACTACACTCTAGCAAATATGATTATAAAAACTGTTTTACA
>NW_021398333.1:0-521 GCF_001605985.2 Dendrobium catenatum | reverse complement strand
AAATAATTGATTAAAATATTATATTATAAAATGTTGAAGACAAATCCTTATGATTTTATAGTCTTAAGAAAGAATTCATCTATGATAAACTTATGAGAAAAGAAAAGAAATAATTATAAGGATATATGTGATATATGTTATATGCAATGGTATTTATAAGGATGAAAATGAGAAAAGAAAAGAAAGAAAATAAAGGAAAAGGGTATTGAAAAATAACAAGAGTCACCCCCTTATGGTACTGGCTGGGGACGCCGTACTCGTGCACGAAAAAGGAAAAAGGAAACTTCTATGGAAATGGGAAAAGGAATCAAATGGAAAAGGTTGTATCTTTGGGTACTTTAAGACGGTGCTCCTGCGCAAATCAAATGGGAAAAGGAAATGTAAATAAAAAATTTAAGATAACATTGCTTCAAAATAGTATAAATGAAAATATCCAAAGAATATAAGTTAATGAAATAAAGGAATAAGAAAAAGAAAAGAAAGAATATATATTAATCCATTTTTATAAAGATAAATTTTTA
>NW_021398332.1:0-320 GCF_001605985.2 Dendrobium catenatum | reverse complement strand
TTAATTGTATACTGAGTCATTTGGGAGTAATTTATCTGGCTTTTGTAGGAATGACTCTTAACAGTTAAAATTATTCTATTTATATTTTTAGCATTTAAGTTTTTATTAATATTTAATAGAGATAACCCTTTTAACCTCATCTCTCACACAAACAAAAGATAGGATTGTCAATATTTGACACGACTCGAAAAACTAATTATAACGGCGGGTTCGGGTTTAATAAACGGATCCGTTTAAAAAATCGGAACGGGTTGACTCAAAAACTTGAAAACTCATCTGCCCGCTTCTGTTGCCCCATCCTGCCAGTCGCGTCTCTTCGT
>NW_021398331.1:0-356 GCF_001605985.2 Dendrobium catenatum | reverse complement strand
GTTTACATGAAGCAACCACAGGGCTTCGTTGATCCTGACCTCCCAAATCACGTCTGCAAACTGAGAAAAGCTCTCTACGGCCTGAAACAGGCTCCTTGTCAGTGGTTTCACAAACTGACAACATTTCTTCTTGCTTTCGGCTTTCAATTCAGCAAGGCAGATCCCTCCATGCTCACCTTCGACAAGAACAATGTCTAGCTCTATCTACTCATATATGTAGACGATATCCTCTTGTCTGGCAATCATTCACCCACTCTGCAGGAACTTCTCTGACAGCTCAAGCTGACATTTTCCCTGAAACAACTGGACAATGCCAATGTCTTCCTCGGCATTCAAATTCAATCCACTTCCACAGG
>NW_021398330.1:0-261 GCF_001605985.2 Dendrobium catenatum | reverse complement strand
GGGGGAAGAGGAGGAGGAGGCTCCAGCTCCCGCTCCTTCTCCTGAACCTGTTCTTCTCCGCCAGTGCTCTCAGCTGGATCAGTTGGTGAAGATATTTGATTAGTTTGAGACCCACTTTGATGCCTATGTTACACACCAGTAGCAGCAGCATGACCAAGACTTGGCCTGGTTTGGGGCACAGTTTTCTACGCTCTCCAGTTACTTTCGGCAGCCACCACCACCACCACCTCCGTTTGAAGATCAAGGGCCCTCATTTCTTTG
>NW_021398329.1:0-818 GCF_001605985.2 Dendrobium catenatum | reverse complement strand
AATAAAGGGCTTGAACTTGGATATTTAACTCTTTTTTTAGATTGAAATAAGCACTAAGGCTCTAAGGATTTGAAACCACCACTCAAGCACCACCATAAGGCCACCATTGGACCACCACCATTAAGCCTTCATCAGTGGTCCACTATGATCCTTAAACTATCATCACGCAAGTATGATCCCTTCAACCTCATCCGTTTGTGGAATATGGTCTTCCAACTACCATCACCTAGCTATAGTCCTCGAACCATAATCATCTGTATGGTCCTCAGACCATTGTCACATGGCTACAATTTTTCTAACCTCCTAAAACTAATCACAGTTCTCCAACTTCTATCGCATTCCAATTACGATCATCAGATCATAATCGCCCAATTATGTTCCTTCAAACTTCATCACCCATGGATTATGGCCCTCTGACCAATGTTGCCTGATTTTGATTTTCAGTTTAACAACCTGATTATGGTCTTTCAGCCATAATCACCGAACCCTAACTTCCAACCATTGTCGCATGATTATGGACTACAATACTCTGAACTTTGTCACCCACCAACTATAGTATTTGAAGCATCATCATCTAAGTTTAGTCCTAAAAATACCATATCTTGTCTATGATCCTCTAAACACTACCTTCCTGAAATAAACCTCTAATCACCTTAGCCCAACTACAACACACCAGCCTTCATTGTTCACCAATTAGAATCCTTTAACCTCCAATATTTGCCAATTATATTCCTCATACTACTATCACCCAACTATGGTCCTCTGGCCTCCATCACACAATTATTGTTCATTCAACCTCTTCTTGCTATCTATAATCC
>NW_021398328.1:0-542 GCF_001605985.2 Dendrobium catenatum | reverse complement strand
CATGTAATTTTTCTATGTTATAGAAATTATTATTACAAAAATTTTGAGTATATTTTAGAAATTTTTTGCTATGTAATTTTGAAAAACCTATAATTTTTTCTGCCCATTTTTTTTTTTGACATTTAAAAGTAGTTCTTCAGTTCTACTAAAGCTTCATAATGATATTTTACACAATTTATGAAAATTTGGTTATCTTTTGAAATTGTGAATTTTTACTAAGTAGTATTTATGATGTCTACTGTTGGGACATTTTGGCATTTTTTGAATTCAGACCAATTATGCTTTAATTAATGAAATGTATTGAAAAATATATTTTGAAGTGTTGTGATGTGATGTCAGCGATAGTGGATAGTCAAGGTGGGATTTTGTTATGCTGACGCTAGTGGGTGACCGAGATGAGATTCTATTATGCTGGCGTCAGTGGGCGACGACTGAGGTGAGATTCTTTTACGCCAGCGTCAGTGGTTGGCTAAGGTGGGATTATGTTATTCTGACACCAGTGGGCGACTGAGGTGGGATTCTATTATGCTGGTGAGATTATG
>NW_021398327.1:0-389 GCF_001605985.2 Dendrobium catenatum | reverse complement strand
ACCAAAAAATGAGGATAACTTTGTTTTTGTAAAATTTTTACCGCATATCATTTTAAATGTTGTAGAGATTGAGATTATAAATATTTTGAGTATATTTTTAAAAAAAAATTGCTAGGTGATTTTAAAAAGCATTGATTTTTGCCTATTCAAAAAATTATTTAGATATCTAAAATTAGTACTTTTGTTTAATTAAAGTATTAGAATAATATTTTACACAATCTCTAATACTTTGGTTATATTTTAAAATAGTAATTTAATGCTCAGTAGTGTTTCTATTATCTATCATTGAGGCATTTTGAAAATTTTTAAATATAATATAATAATATTTAATTAATGAAATGCATTAAAAATGTGAAAAATTTTGATGTGACATGATGTGAAGTTATATC
>NW_021398326.1:0-270 GCF_001605985.2 Dendrobium catenatum | reverse complement strand
AGAAATAGAGAGAGAAAGAAGAATTCTAGAGTACGAACATTTGGGATTTCTATAAACGTGCTTGATTATAGAAAATGATCTTATAGACATTGCGTAAGTTACATAACTGAGCTCACTCCTCAAACCTTTATTTATAGACTAAGGTTGGAGTTGGAGTAGGAGCATTATAGAATTGGTTATTTACATAGCTATATAGAAAATATACAATGTGCAATAATTATGTAGCCTAATCAAGATGTTTGACTTAATGAATTATTAGGAACACTTAAA
>NW_021398325.1:0-358 GCF_001605985.2 Dendrobium catenatum | reverse complement strand
GTGGTGGAGTACGCCCTCTGTGGCACCACCCTGGTATAAATTTCAAATTTAATCCGCTAGGGTTAGGACTTCCCTTCCCTTATAATCAATTTCAAAGTTAATCCTCTAAGGTTAGGACTTCCCTTCCTTTAGAATTAATTTCAAATTTAAAACCCTAGGGTTAGGACTTACTTTCCCTTAAAATTAATTTCAAACTCAATTCCTTAGGGTTGCACTTTCCATTCCCTTAGGATTAAAATTCCATACTTGACCTTTAAGCTCGGTCGACGCCAATATGTTCAATAGAATTTCATTCTATTACACATATTGGGGGTCCATTTGTTGACCTCATTTTTGTATGAGGTCACTTGGACTACTC
>NW_021398324.1:0-4232 GCF_001605985.2 Dendrobium catenatum | reverse complement strand
GGAGAAGAAGATCGGGAGACGAAGAGACGATTTTACGATATTCAAAGAATATGATAACCCTAGAATAGATGTCAGAGAATTCAAAGTGTAGTTATAGACGTATACAATAATTAGATATACGATTAGGTATTTAGTACGTTGTTATCTCTTAATTGAGATTGTGAATGTTGCTATTTGCACCCACTAGAGCCATCCTGCTGGATTTGTAAAGAGTGTTATAGCTGTGGTCACACACATGATAAGGGGGGGAAGAGTGAAATAGCATTTTTTTTTAAAAAAACACTAAAAACTATTATGTATCGTATAATTAATGATAGTTTTCCTCCATAATACTAATTACTTCAAGCGAGAGGATTCATATTATCATTTAATTTTCGTATAGTAACAAGTGGTCCACCTGTGCTCAGACAGATAAATATTATAGATAGCAGCTCTTAAAATGAAAATATCTTTATGTAATTATAGCCCGAATCCTATCGGGCCATACAAACTGCCTTTATTTTGTGAACGCTATTCAGCGTGCCAAGCACATATACATAATTGTCAGGTGGTTCCACTGAATAGCTTGGACTGTGCCACACTAATTTCAATTCTGCTCCAATATGAAATTCTTACAATTACATGGACTAAAGGATAAACCAGAGTAGTAGATGCTCTTAGTTTGAGGTACATATAACCAGTATAAAAAACTCACCATTTTATTAAATTATATTGGTATAATCTTCCTATAGACCTTATTAATGATGTCAGATCAGAGATCATATTGTTGTGCCAATGTAAGCATAATAGATTTTGTATAGGTCACAACCGAAACCAACATTTTGGAATTATATGGAAAATCAGTTACAGGATATTATACTGATTATAAGAACGACTCTGATATATCACTATTTTCTTCAGATAGAGGTATATAATCTTTCGATAAACTTCATATGTTTAAAGCTTAATTTCTGAGCAATTATGTCCTGAGTAAATCTGAAATCTGATTTAATCATCAATGACAGAACAGTGTACAATCAAGTGTTAAAGTGGATCCTAAGTTTGTATCAGATTTGAACCGTGCTATTGAAATTTTATTTAAAATATTTATCCATATGATTTGTTATTGTATATGATCTCTGCCGTCAGATGGAAGCGAAAATCACAAGTCATATTCCTCTATCGAATTAATTGTTGTTTTTTTTATGGTTTTTTCTATGGTGTATTCGCATATAAAGGAACCCAAAAACTATCAAGTTCTCAACACTAGATCATTTTCTAACAGATTTACTCTTTTAAGTAGAGAGACCATAGATAGTGGGTTGGGAGAGATTTTTTTTTAAGAGAGATATAAACAGTGAAGGAAATTATGCGACGATTCATAAGGTTGCCCAAAGTGAGGATCTCATTGTCTTATTCAATGTTGGCCCATATTCTTTAGAAATTCTCAATATTTAAGATCTGATACTTCTAAACTTCAACTAGAGAAGGTGAAAAATGATGTCAAGGTATCCTGAACCATTCACCAAAATGATGAAAAAGGATGTCAAGGATACTGTTACTCTGTCGTTCCTTCACCATAAGAGGATGAATAGAAGGATAGCTCCCAGGATTTTATTGCATTTAACCAGGAAAGTGAAACTAATGGTTGAGAAGTTTCCTTTCCATCACTTAGATAGTGTATAAGGAATTGGTTCTCTGGTGCACTAGGTTGGTGGAAGAGAGTATGAAAAGGCTTCTTTGCCTATTTGTGGGGGTAAAAGGAGCGTCACTTGTGTTTAGTGCAATACGTAGAGGAGTCTCTAGGGAGTGGATGAAGATCTAGTTGGACCGAACAACTTTAAAATTTGGATTTCTTCTGTTAACTTTATTTTTCCCTCAATTTTTATTTTACTTTTTTTAAATTTTTTGGTTGAAAATTTATCTATGTAAATCATTTCTATAGACCACTGCATATTTCAGAATTAGTGATTTTATTTTTCATAAAGTCCAAAAAGGTTTTTCAAAATCTAAAAAAATTTTAAATAACTAATTCACCCCCCTCTTGGTTAGCCTTGGGACAGTTCTATTAGGTTTAATAACTTACACAAATTTTTAAAAAGTTTGATGTAAATTAAAATCAAAGGATACTAAAGTGGATGAAGGTGATATCATAGATTCAGCTCAATATATCAAAGAATAGTTAAATAAAAATGATAACAAAAAATTCAGGATAAAAAAGAAAAAAATCTAAGAGATGATGGATATGATGGCTGTCATATACAGTCAAGGATCTCCTAAAATAAATGCCCAGATTGAGTCACTACTTGTGAGTCGGTGGAAATGAACATAGCTAAAGAAGTTAATAAAAAAATTTTTGAGAATAAACTAAACAAGACAGAAAAATAATTAACTTAGTCATTCAATATAAAGCACATGGTAGAATAATAAGTTAAACATGTATTAGCTCAATCTCAAGACAATTCATGAGTTTAAGGAGTAGACCTTTCCAAGAAATATATTACTTGGTGTGTTTGAACCACCTTCATTAAAAAATTTTATTGCACTTGAAATCCCAAACAACATCTAATGTATTTTAGAGCAAATTACTATAACGTTGATGGAAATGAAGCACTATTATTGAAATTATTTATTAGCAACTAATCTTGTATCTCATTTGATTGGTATGCTAAATTACCCAATAGTTATAGTTTATACCTTTAATTTTTTGTAAACCATATTTATCAAAAGATTTGTAGGAGGGAAACACCATATCACCATTACGAAACTAATTGTGAAAAAAAAAGGTGAAAGATTTAAAGATTACTTTTGAAGATGGAGGAACCTTTGCAAGAACATCATTCTATATATATCCTTCTAAAAATATCCATGTTTAAGTGGCTTTTTTACACAAGGGTTTTATAATTAAAACTTTTGAATTTTTTTTATCCAAAGCGTTTAATCATCAATACGAAGCTTCTTAATAATCTTTCTCAAAAGATTTGTCTTCAACAGATATAAAATTGTCAAAGCATCAAAAAATACAGTAAAAGAAATCAAATTTTGCATTTAAATTTAATAAGTGAAAGCAACTGATACAAATAAATGTTGAAAATCCAAGTCAGCCAACTAGGTATCTACAATTTAGTAGACTGCATAATGATTAATAACTTAAATCCTTGTCAAATATCTCTCTTGAAGAGAAAAGGGAGTGATTCAAATCACTTAAAAGTAAAATTTATTGATTTTAAATTAAATCTATTAAAATAATCTTTAAAAACCTTTTTTAAAAGCATGAGTTTAAACATCCAAATCCTGGAACTATAAAGATATGGTTAAATCAGGGAAACTAAAATATTGCCCCTATCATCTGATGATAAATCATGAATTAGAATTTATATAACATTTCAGGAATTGCTCAAAATAATATTTAAAGTTGGTCAATTCTCATACCCAACGAATATTTAGACCATACGAACAGGGGATCCACTAAATGTATAATTAGTGAGCCTTATCGAACCCCTTCTATTTTAAAATTTGAAGATGGGTGGGATGCCGTTTTATCCAATTCTTATGAAATAAATCTTAATAATATGTATTGCTTAACTTTAAGTCCAATCGAGGTTAATTTTGTAACTCCGAATGAGGAAAAGAAAATATAGTTTCGACAAGAGAGCTTGGAGAAATACAAGTTAGTCAAGAATTCATAGTCTCAAAAGAGGAAGATAAGGCTAAAATTAAAATGGTTATTTTTTCCAATGGGGGGCCTAAATTCCTTAAACCTTCAACGTTGTACAACTTTTAATTTTCCCTTCTTTGTTTTAAGAAGTTAATAAAAAAGAATTCAATATATAATTAACCATCTCATGATACTAGAATTGTTCCAATAAATAAATAAATAAAACCTTGACGGACGGGACTCAAGGTCAAACAATGAGATAAAGTTAAGAAATTTATTAATTCTTAATTCATTAAGGAAAAGAAATATTATACTTGCTTGACCACCATCATCTCATTAAGAGAGAAGAATGGTCATATTCATGTGTGCATTGAATATAAAAGGCTAAATAAAGCTTATTCTAAGTATGAGCTTTTACTTCCCAGCCTATAACTGATGGATGATATTTCTTCCACTAATACAATATTTAGTTTTATGGCTGGCTAATCTAGATACAATCAAATTAAAATTGCACCTGAAGATGAAAGTTTACAACATTCAGAATAGACAGAAGAGTTTTTCTAGAAAGTTATGCCATTTAGATTAAAGATTTTTG
>NW_021398323.1:0-234 GCF_001605985.2 Dendrobium catenatum | reverse complement strand
AGAAACCAGAACATCAAAATATAGTATCTATAGAAATCAAATTTTCAAATTACGGTTTCTATAAAAGCCTGAATTTAAAATAAACTTCCATAATTATTATTAAGAAACCGAATTAAAATAATTCGCTTTCTTAAGAAATTGGAACTACTCAATCCTGTTTCTTGAGAAACTGAATTTTTAAGTCACGGTTTCTATTAAGAATAAATTTTAAATTTTATTTATATGTTCTATTTC
>NW_021398322.1:0-708 GCF_001605985.2 Dendrobium catenatum | reverse complement strand
TGGTGGGAAGGCCCAGTTTTCTCATAGTTTTTCCCCTAAACGGGGGAGACGCCGAGAGGCTGCCGAAATTTCGGGTGAAATATTACTACACTTGGACCTGTTTTTGAACTCAAAAGAACAAAATGTTTGGACCAAATGAGAGAGTGCAGTGGACTTTTGAACTTGATGCAGAGGACCTGAACAAAATTCAAATGACTTCTAAAGATTAAATCCAAAAAAAATGAAATCAAATTTGAACCATATTCAAGTCAATTTGAACATGAAATTGGACATATAAAGACTCCAGAGGGCTTTGAACAAAAAGAAAGTGAACATTCAAATGAACTTGCTAAGAACTTCAAAAGACCCTGGACAATCAATTTGAACACGCACTTCAAGCTCATGATTGAACTCGGACTATACGACATCAAGGAGAGATCTGTAAAGTTGATGAACTCAAGTCTGAATGAAACTAAATTCAGATCCAAACACATACAAGAACAAAGTTTGAATCACGCATGAGGAAACTCAAATTATAAGACCTCAACCCGTATATACAAAAAATGTAGTGGACTTTTACAACAGTCCCTACGAGATTGGGAGCATCATATCTGCGGGAATAATGAATGGCCGTAGAATATACGGGTGTCCCTCCTATATGCACTATTGGAATCTCCTGTGATAATCCCTAAAATGTCTGTTGATTGAAAAGGCAATATTGGAGATCAG
>NW_021398321.1:0-251 GCF_001605985.2 Dendrobium catenatum | reverse complement strand
CATATGCGGAGAACAACAGGTGAACCGTATATGTTGGTGTTGACCTTCCTAACTCTAGGAAGATACAACTTTGAGGTCAACCAAGGAAACTCACTAAGAAAATGCAATCGACTAATGAGAATCAAATCAACAAATCAATCATCCGTCCAACCAAAGTGGGAGGATAAGGGAAGGAAAATCTCAAAGAACCAAGTAGAATCCAATGATCACCTATGACAAACATCTAAGATGATACAGAAAGAAGGGAAATA
>NW_021398320.1:0-344 GCF_001605985.2 Dendrobium catenatum | reverse complement strand
TCACTGAAAGGACTGGGATGTGTCCTGATGCAGCATGTTCAGGTAATTGCTTATGCCTCTAGACAGTTGAAACCACATGAGAAGAATTACCCGACACATGATCTGGAGTTAGCTGCAGTGGTGTTTGCTTTGAAGATTTGGCGTCATTATCTGTATGGCGTCAGATGTGAGATTTTTACTGATCATAAGAGCCTGAAGTATATTTTTACCCAGAAAGATCTGAATTTGAGACAGAGAAGATGGCTCGAGTTGATCAAGGACTATGATTTGACCATTCAGTATCAGCCTAGTAAGGCGAATGTGGTAGCGAATGCTCTGAGCAGAAAGTCTTCTGGATTATCAGG
>NW_021398319.1:0-206 GCF_001605985.2 Dendrobium catenatum | reverse complement strand
GATTTCTTCTTTGATAGGGAATCCTTATTTGATAGATAGTAACATGTTTCAGTGGTCTAGAAGTTAGTTTGCTAGAGTTTGTGTAAGAATCAAACTCGACGAGAAGCTACCATTGGGTGTATGGGTGGAAGGAGAGCTTGGGAATTTCTATCAAAACATAGAATATGAAAGACTGCGAACTTACTATTTCAACTGTGGTAAACTTG
>NW_021398318.1:0-251 GCF_001605985.2 Dendrobium catenatum | reverse complement strand
AAATTTATGCTGCGAAAACCCTATTTTTTGGTAGTGTCTGTCAAACAAAATTCTTATGGGACCCTATCTATTGGTAAAATCACTACCAAAACTTTTTTCTTTAGACAAAAAAATTGCAAAAAATTTAGAAGTTTAAAAGTTGAAAATCCACCAAAAAGATCCACTAAAGGGCGAAACCGGTGAATTTTCTACCGAAAATTTTTGAAGCAGCTTATCCCCCGAAAACTCTAGCAGGTCAGTCTACTTGGACC
>NW_021398317.1:0-1206 GCF_001605985.2 Dendrobium catenatum | reverse complement strand
AAATATGAAGAGAAAATGTTCTATTTTTCTTTTATTTTTATTAGATTCATGTTTGTCCTAAGTTGACAACTATTTAGTTTGTAAGAAAAATCATTTTCGAAGGAAAAAAAAAACGAAAAAGAAGTATTTAATTTTTTTTATTGCAATTTTTTTGGCTCTGTCATTGTTAAGTCTCAAGTTTTTGATGAGAAAAATAAAGGCGATTGCATTAGATAGCCAACAATAAGTATAAATCTTATGGAACAATCATACATTAATTCTTTAATATTAATAGAACACACGAGCAAATAAATATATTTCTTGTCCACGTGGCAATATGCCATCGGGATCTATGCATTTTATTTTCTATAAATAAGTCCTATAGGACCCTATAATGGTTAAGACTTTATTTCCTTTCATCTATCTGGCATTTACTGTCACTGGCTTTCTTCTTCTTTCATATATCTTTCTCTGTTTCTTTTATTTTTTCATGGTATCAGAGCAGAAGATCTAGGGCTCTGTACCGATAGCGAATTCTGCATCATCTCGTCTCAGTGAAAGACTGGAGATGGATCAGCAAGAACAATCCCACATCTCCTCCACTCTCAAATTTGTGGTTTCGAATATCAAGAATACGGTTCCGATTCAGCTCACGCAAGAAAATTATTCAGTATGGAGATCACATATTTTAAAGATTTTTCGTGCGAATGGATTTGATAAGTTTCTTGATTCCTCTATCTCCTCTCCTCCTCAAACTATCTTAGACACAGATGGATCCACTCAACCGAACCCCTCATTCCATCAATGGAACCTTACCGATCAATATCTTGCTACATCTTTGTGCTCCACCAATTCTTCTTCTATACTCCCTTATGTTGTTCACCTTGATTCTACTGCTGCCATTTGGATAACACTTGAGAATCGTTTTTAAGCTACCAATTGATCCAAGGTTATTCAACTCAATAATGCCCTCCACAACATTTCTCTCAAGAACATGACTATGACCCGATAACTATCTGAAATCAAGAACCTTGTAGATCAAATAGTTGCTTCTGGATCTATTGTTGACCATGTTGATATAATCTTTTACACCCTCAATGGATTACCCCCATCATATCAATCGTTCAAAACTTCCATTCGCACTATGATCAATCCGATTAGCTTAGACCACTTCTACCCTCTTCTTCTCAGTGAAGAGGTAAATCTTGCTTCCGACGCTGCAAGAAG
>NW_021398316.1:0-1057 GCF_001605985.2 Dendrobium catenatum | reverse complement strand
AAAATAAGATTTTCCTAAGTAGATATGGCGGCAGATCCTTGCTGAATTGAGCCGATCGTCTTGGCCAATACAAAATCGTCCAGGATGATGTGTTTTGCAAAAAGACGGCTGCTTTAATGAGGATGCCCTAATTAGGATTTCTACTTTAGTCAGATCGTCCAGGACGATATAGTTATCGTCCTAGACGATGTTACCAAAAATATAAATCTTTTAGGGCACAACAGAAAATCTTCCAAGTTACAAATCATCAGATGCCACACCAAATACAACAGACTCAAGAAAGGAAAAAAATTACAAACGAACACAGACCTAGTCTACCCAATCTTGAGCTGGTTCCAAATTGCAGTCTGATCATGTGGACCTGAAATGTTAGTAGAAAGCAGTCATAGAGAAAGAAAATGTTTGCTATCATCAAAATCATAAGCCATAGATCCGCAATAATCTCTCCCTTTTTGATGATGGCAAACAATTCAATTTGAATTTTCAAAAAGAACAATTTCTCCTAATCTCCCCCTCACTAGAATAACACTTTTAAAAAATAGGGGAGATGAAAATATTTTTGTTGTTTTTAATTTTTTGAAAACAAGATACAAATATGATAACAGTACAAAAATTCAACAATATGTTCTCCCCCTTTGATATTATCAAAAAGAAAGGAGGCACAAACAAAAACAAAACGAATAAAAGAAAAAAAAAAGAAAATGTTCCCTATTCTAGTGAAAAACTAAATATTCTTAAAATGAGAAAGTTACCTATTGGTTTTAATCAAAATCATAGTAGAATCGGATTTGACAACGCATAGCCCAGAAAAGGTTAGAAACTCAGAAATTGATAATCTAAACTCAAGTTCTTTAAAAGGCCAAAAAAATTTTTAATTCAAGATCTAAATCAAGGAATAAATTAGATAAAGAAAAAATAATTTTTCAAAAACTCCTTCCATAAAATATATCTAATAGAAGATCAATGCACAAATTTTTTGAATCAAGAAACAAGATTTTCAAACTCAAGTATCGAAAGTAACAAGGGTTTTCTTAAGCTTTTTAAGAAGTACAAGAAT
>NW_021398315.1:0-326 GCF_001605985.2 Dendrobium catenatum | reverse complement strand
GCTTCGGTTCTTCTTGTTAGCTGACTTTCTTTTGATTACTATGGATGCTGGGAGCTTGTTATTTTTTGGGTTGCTTCCCAGATTTTTCGGCCCTGTGGTTTCACTATTTTGAACCCGGATGCTTCTTATGGCAACCAGGGAGGAGTGGCTTTTCGGGTTGCCTGTTTTGATTAGCACTTGTTGCTTTTTTTGTTAGTTCTGTATACCTGAGTCCGGTTAATTTTTGGTCTCTTCTCTTTTTTGTTAGTTGTATTTGAGGGTCTT
Source organism: Dendrobium catenatum (assembly GCF_001605985.2). Taxonomy (NCBI): domain Eukaryota; kingdom Viridiplantae; phylum Streptophyta; class Magnoliopsida; order Asparagales; family Orchidaceae; genus Dendrobium; species Dendrobium catenatum. The sequence continues at coordinate 62 of NW_021398315.1, read as the reverse complement.
TTTTCTGCCCTCCTTTTTTTCCCCACTGGTTGGGGTGTTGTTCTTTTTGTAATGTTTAGTTA
>NW_021398314.1:0-275 GCF_001605985.2 Dendrobium catenatum | reverse complement strand
GGTGGGGATTGATTTGAGTCTAGATTGGTCCTAAGATTTAAAAGGGTTCTAAGATCTAGGATCTAAGGGAATCCTAGGCTATAGAGTAGGCCCTAAGGTCTGGTACTAGGAAAGGATCTTAAGGTCTAGAGTAGTCCCTAAGGTCTAGAATTGATCTGAAGTTTGGAAGGGCCTTAGTGACCTCATATAAAAATGAGGTCAACAAATGGACCCCCAATGTGTGTGGTAAAAGGAACTCCTGCTGCACACATTGGCGTTGATCGAATAGAAGTATA
>NW_021398313.1:0-297 GCF_001605985.2 Dendrobium catenatum | reverse complement strand
ATAAATAGGTGTGAGATCATGGGCGAATAGGGAGTGGCTTGAATAGACGACCGATATTGAACCCTTCGATCGTGCACCGTTTGTTGGACATTTGGAGGCCTTAATGTTGTCAGAATTCGGCAATCTTAGGCTCGTTGGATTTGTCTAGTCGAGCCGCTCGATTCGAGTATAAACTCGATAAAATCGAAGACCGTTTGGTAACTCAAATTATTGTTTGAACCTTCCAACAGCGGAAAGACCGTTTGGTAACTCCTTGATTTGGACCCATTTGGGCTCGGATTGGGTTGAATTTGGTGT
>NW_021398312.1:0-524 GCF_001605985.2 Dendrobium catenatum | reverse complement strand
GATTCAACATAAACATCATATAAATATTAAATAAATATTTAATATACATACTAAAATCAGTTTTAATAAATATTTGAACCACACTAAATAATATATTATAAATAATGGTTAATTAATTGGGCTCAATAAAAAGCCAATTATGATTCAGATAAAATAAACAAATAATAAATAAACTTGCATAAGATTTAAAAATACAAGTCATATTAATACTCAGATTAAACTCAATAAGAAAAATGAAAGGATTAGCTTAAGCAATAACATCCTTCTGTTATAACCCTAAAACATCATCAAAGAGTTCATGTCCAAATTAAAATGTCATAAATATAGGCTTCAATTGATACATCTTTCTTACTTCTTCATAAAACAACTTTTTATTATAAAAATTAAAAAAAAAATATTTTAAAAAGTAGTAGAAAATCCCTCTCAAACGAAGCCATAACTATACTCAATTCATAGTCTAAATTTTGTTTGATCTTCTTTCATTAATAGAGAGAGAGATTAATGATAGTTTGATGTATGCTTTA
>NW_021398311.1:0-2891 GCF_001605985.2 Dendrobium catenatum | reverse complement strand
TTGAAATAGTGTATGAAGGAGGTGCCTATCAACTCATTGATCTAAATGGTCAAAGTCCCATGCCACCAATTAATGATCAATTTCTAAAGAAATATCATACATAAAAGATTGTTATGTATGAAAATCTGCTTACCAGACAAAAGCCTTCTAAATTCCTTCCTGAAAGACAGGAGGTAATTTTTATATTTCCTCTATGAGAAGAAAAATGAAATACAATCCCCTCTTGAAAGATAGGAGGCAATTTTTATATTCTTCTGCAATTGGAGAAATAAAATTCACTCCCTTCCTGAAAAACAAGAGGCAATTTTTATAACCTCCTGCAATGTAGGAGATGAATTCAATCCCTTCTTGAAAAATCAGAAGGAAATTTTATCCCTTTTATCAAATAAAAATAAGGGAATCATAAAAAGTTTTAAGCTCATAAACCTAAGGGTCGAGCTAAAATCCACGAAGTTCAATAAGCCTAAGGGCCGAACTTTGAAATTTTCTACACTCATAAACCTAAGGATCGAGCTAAATCAACAAAGTTTAATAAGCCTAAAGGCCAAACTTTGAAATTTTCTATGCTCATAAACCTAAGAGTCGAGCTAAAATCCACAAAGTTCAAGAAGCTTAAGGGCTGAACTTTGAAATATCCTATGCTCAATAAACCTAAGAGTCGAGCTAAATCCACAAAGTTCAATAAGCCTAAAGGCCAAACTTTGAAATTTTCTATGCTCATAAACCTAAGGGTCGAGCTAAATCTACAAAGTTTAACAAGCTTAAGGGCCGAACTTTGAAAATCTTTATGCTCATAAACCTAAGGGTCTAGCTAAAACTAGTTGGTTCAATAAGCCTAAGGGCCGAACCTTCAAAATCTACTATGCTCATAAACCTAAGAATCGAGCTAAACCTACGAGGTTCAATAATCCTAAAGGCTAAACCTCCGAAATCTTCTAAGCTCATAAACCTAAGGGTCGAGCCAAAACCTACAAAGTTCAAAAGCCTAAAGGCCGAACTTCATAAATCTTCTATGCTCATAAACCTAAGGGTCGAGCTAAAATCCACGAAGTTCAACAAGCCTAAGAACCGAAATCTTCTATGCTCATAAACCTAAGAGTCGAGCTACTTTAATAAATCTAAATGATTAAAAGAAAGAATAAATATTAGCATTGAACAAAAATGCTAAATATCCAAAAATACCGCAACGAATCTTTTGTGTGAAAGTCACACAACAAATTCGTTGGGAGGCAATTTGTTGATTAATAAAAAATATTTATGATTATTTGGAACAAATATATCGATCTAAAGCTAAATCAAATGATCTTATTATTACAAGATCAAAGTTTTAGACAAGAATGTTAAAGTGATTGTCATATTAACTGCTAGAAGAGAACTCAAGAAACTTGTTTATATGAAAATGTTGCATTTGTTTATCATTGTTAGACCCATGTTCAAAACAAAAAATATATACTTTTATACTCTTTTGACAGATGTTAACGATTTAATGGGATGATGGATTCTGGAAAGAAGAAATTCAAATGCTCATTTCTTATTATGCATGTAAGCTTCTGAATGCAGAGATTTGTAATAAAGAACTTCCAGCTAATCGTACTTTTGTTTAATCTAGGTGTTCATGGGTATTAAGAAAATTCTCATAGAGAAATTTGAGGGGAATTGCTTAATGTCAATAAAGTATATTTAGTATGAAATCTCCTTCAAAGTATCTTGTTTGATGCTCCAATTTACAGCAGTCCAACAATTAAAAAAAAAAAAAGTAAACCTTCTAGCATTCTTTCCTTGTCAAATAAAGCATACATTACAACAAGTTAAGAAGGCAATAGAGGCTAAACAGGAGGCAGATCATGTCTTCCTAACTGTTACAAATTTGATCTCAATAAAAATCTCTCCACTCAAAGAGAGAAAGAAGATGGAAGTTGTAATAATAATAAAAAAATAACTATCAAAAATAAATATGGAGCATAGTTTATTTAATAATTTAATCCCATCTTCAGGCTCCTCTTAAACTATGACCAATAGTGTTAATAACTGAAGTATTTTGAAAAAAAACAAAAGATTAGATTTCAAATTTGAAGAGTTGCATCTCTTCACGCTCTCGAGCCGGCCCCACTTCGTCAAACGATATGGTTCTTTGATTCAGAATGGCCAGCCCCACTTCGTAAAGCGATGTCGTTCTTTGATTCAGAACGATTATTCAGCGATGTCATCAATAAAAGGAGAGCAAAAATTTGAAAGGGGGCGGACATCCATTTTTTTTCTTTCCCTCTGATTCTGTGTTAATCAAATCCAATTGAACGTCGGAAAAAGTTGACGCAGCCTCCGATTGCAAACTCGCCGTCGATCGTGAATCTGCCTTCAATTGCGAAACCAATCTTGAAGGTAAAATTTATCTCTTATTTTGCAATCCTGATGCGAAGCCGTCACCGCCTTTCGCCTGCAGCCGTTTTCTCTCTCACATCCGCCAAATCCCGAACAGACAAGAGTTCGACCCTATGCGAACTCCTAATCCCGCCATTAATCTTCACTCGGCTTCTTCTCTCACGGCTGCATCTAAGCCAAAATGCATTCTGCATGCCGCTGCGCCTGCACTTCCGCCTTCAATGAATATATTCTCCACCCAAACAAAGATCATAATTATTGCACTTTCTGCCATGAACCCCTCGGCTAATTGGCTGCAACTGTCAACTTGCAATGATGGATATTCCTCTTTATCTCATTCAAAAGCAGATAAAAAAAATCAAGTTTTATAAATCTGATTTCGAATCAGATTTTTTTTTTATATAAATCAGATTTTTAAATCAAAATTTTATAAAATCAGTACAAGATCTCGTATCGTCGATTTTTAATCTGATCAGGGAAGAATTTAAATTGAAGACCATACGCCGTCGATC
>NW_021398310.1:0-257 GCF_001605985.2 Dendrobium catenatum | reverse complement strand
ACATTTCTTTAATAAAAAATAATAATAATAATTAAATTTTAATTTCAATCATTTAATCAAATTTTAATTAAAAATCATCAAAATATCCTTACATTTGACATCATTAACTCCAACATTGAATGTTATGACCAAAAATATCATATGTTAAAGAGTTGAGGGACAAATTGGTCCCTCAAAAAACTTGGGGATCATTTTGATTATTTTTTTCTTTTTTCAAATGTTGGATCATGTAAGTTTTATTGAGCTCTTCATGTTTT
>NW_021398309.1:0-215 GCF_001605985.2 Dendrobium catenatum | reverse complement strand
TCACAAGTCATCCTCAAAAGATGGTAGAAGACTTGTATCATTTCACATGACCATCTACAATCAATCAACAAGGATTGTAGAGAATGTGACGTCTGCTAACTGTTTGCAAGAAACAATGGGTGGCATGATGGTAGCAGTGAGAATCCTGACACATCCATAAAGAAGACCAAAAAGCTCTTGCACAATCAATATTACTTGAATATGAGATAAATGCA
>NW_021398308.1:0-398 GCF_001605985.2 Dendrobium catenatum | reverse complement strand
ATACGAATTCACTATCAAGGGCATAAAGCCTACGAAATCTGATCCTCTATCGATAATTCGATGGAGTCGACAAGATTCAATCGATAAAAGAGAAATGACCCCAAACACCCCGATGATGGCCGTGTTGAATGTAGATCTCAACCGGAGGAGTTCCCAAATATTTTTAAATGTCTCCCAAATATCCAAAGTCCATAGCTCCACCTAAAATACCCATTAAAAATCCAAAAACTTCACAAAAATCCACAAATCCTAAAAAATCCCAAAAATATTTAAAATGAAATAATTCCATCAAAAACTTAAAGCAAGATTCATCCACCCTCCGCAACAGTTTGTCGGGGCGGACAAATTAAAGTTCATTTCAACTCACAAAGAGCCAAATGCCTAGTCGAAATTATCAC
>NW_021398307.1:0-277 GCF_001605985.2 Dendrobium catenatum | reverse complement strand
AACCAACAGTGATCAAGGCACATCATCTATTGAATTTCCGACCTGTAAAAAACAAAATACAGAAAGGAACCACAACATAACAGGAGACCATAAAAAATAAAAAAAGCCTAATCGATCCAAGAGCAGGCAACCAAAACAACCAACCATAAAGAGGCACCATACTTCCCTCACTGAACAACCAAACCACCAACAGAACAGCATGAGAAAACCCACAAACATCCAAATGAGGCCTAAAAGCAAAAGACAACCCACCAATTACTTCTTCCTAAATTTTCGC
>NW_021398306.1:0-270 GCF_001605985.2 Dendrobium catenatum | reverse complement strand
CGAGCCACTCGATTCAACTATAAGCTCGTTAAAATCGGACACCATTTTGTAACTCAAATTATGGTACGAGCTTTCCAACAGCACTTCGGGGGCTTGATTTGGGCTTATTTGGGATCGGATCGAGTTGAATTTGATGTCGTTGGGTTCGTATTTTTGAGACGCTCAATTTGACTACAAGCTCACTGAAATCGAAGTTCAGGTGCTTCCGAATTTGATTTATGAAGTTTCCAACTTGATTTTTGCGCCGAGATTCGTGCCCGACCAAGAGTT
>NW_021398305.1:0-210 GCF_001605985.2 Dendrobium catenatum | reverse complement strand
GGCCCCGGGTCATAACTGTTTACCTGCAGTACCATTTGGCGGCGAAACTGTCGATTAGAGGACACGTACCACGTCCTTACTGGCAAGAGATTATTTGAGAATGGATCCTAGTGATATTTTCGACTAGGCATTTGGCTCTTTGTGAGCTAGAATTTATTTTGATTTGTCCGCCCCGGCAAACTGTTGCGGATGGTGGATGGATTTTGCTTT
>NW_021398304.1:0-469 GCF_001605985.2 Dendrobium catenatum | reverse complement strand
GCGAAAACCTTTAGACTCTAAGGTTGACCTCCATAAGGGCTTTAGCTAGTCATTTCCTATATCCTTTTGCACGATACCTACACCACCTCTCCATTCTATATTCATTTAGCTAGTTTGGTCCCACTAATGAAAGGTGTGTAAGAAGACTTGCACCTTATCTGGAAGTATTATAAAGCCATAATAATTTAAAGCAAGTCAACTCATGCTTGACTTATTTGATTCACTATTCTTCAGGAAGTTGTTCACATCTAAAACCAAAGAGAAGCACATAATTGATTTTGTCTCCATCCCATTTATTCTTTCTTCATTATCATAAGCAATAGAGTTTGATTAACACTTTATGCATGTGACTCCATTGGTGTTACTTTATCAGTAATTTATTCATGCTAGTATTGCTGAATAAATGTAAGCATAAGTATGTGTATGCAAGGTACATTAGTATACTTATGAATGGACATATATGTATTTA
>NW_021398303.1:0-213 GCF_001605985.2 Dendrobium catenatum | reverse complement strand
AAGGAGAAAATGACCGCAACTCAGAGGGTTATCGACAATTTGGATGAATACTACTAGACTGTGAGGCGACCTATAAAGCTTGTTGACTTCATGGCGGAGCTTAAAATTGATGAAGCTGAAGGAGATGATGAGAATTCTATTCCAACATAAATATGTCGGGTCATCTCGGTGACACTGAGTACTTTGACAGAAGAGGAATACACAGAAGAAGTA
>NW_021398302.1:0-317 GCF_001605985.2 Dendrobium catenatum | reverse complement strand
GAGGTGTGCGAACTGGGGATTTCCGCCTGGAGGTGTGTGAACAGAGAGGGGCGAGTGCAGTGGGGGTTTTGCGAACTGCTTGGGCGACGTGGCTGGGGGCTCGGAAATTGAGAGCAGAGAGAGAATCTGTTGGGGTCGTGCGAAGTTAGCGAGATAGGAGAATGTGGAGCTTTGCCTCTGGCTTCTCACGCGACCGAGAGGGATGGGGGCTGTTCGCAAACTGTAGAGAGGAGAGGGGAGTTATGTGCGATCTGTGAGAGTAGGAGAAGAGCAGTAGTTTGTGAACTGCTGTAAGAGTGATGGGTTGGAGGTATGCC
>NW_021398301.1:0-254 GCF_001605985.2 Dendrobium catenatum | reverse complement strand
GGGGGGGGGGGGGAGGGTGAATTGTTAATTTTAAAATTTCTTTTAGATTTTAAAAATTGAAATGATTGATTCACAAAGCAAGTTAATTAAAATATTAAAATAAAATTTTTTAACAACAGAAATAAAAAACTTGCAGTAAGTAAGTAGCAGAAATTTAGATAACACAAAAATTTATAGTGGTTCGATCAAACATGACCTACATCCATTCCCTGAAGACTCCCTCTCAGGTATTGCACTATTACCAAAGTGCATCT
>NW_021398300.1:0-224 GCF_001605985.2 Dendrobium catenatum | reverse complement strand
ATTGCATTGATGGAGGAGCCAATAAGTTAGCGGATCTTTGTGCTAACTATGGGATTATTTCTTCTTTTATGTGGGATGAAACTACTATAGATAAGGTTCCTCCTTTGTTTTGGAATATCTTAAACGAGGAATCTACTGTACTTGGCTAGTTGCCTTTTTCTTTTTGCTTTTCTTTTTTAATGCAAAAAAAAGACATAAGGCATCATTTCATAAGGGATCATGTA
>NW_021398299.1:0-1470 GCF_001605985.2 Dendrobium catenatum | reverse complement strand
GTTCTTGATTGCTTTTACCCCCTTTTAGTGTACCTACGTGTATACAAACTACGGTGCACGTGCAGGGGTACTTTGAAAGTATTTGTAGACGCCTTCTGTCTGCTTGTACGAATGTTGCAGATTCGGTGGCGTGGCGTTGTAGTTCTCTTTTACTTGCTCACATATAACATGTTACTTACATAGTGAGTTTCCCACAGTGACTCGTTGAAGCTTGCTTTTGATGTGGCCTTTTTGATATTTTTCTCGTAGATGACATTCAGTGTGTGTGATGAGTCTTCCACAATGATCCGAAGGGGCTTGCATTTTGCTGTAATCCTTTTGAATTTTGCTCATAGGTAGCACTTGGTGAATATGGTAGGTCTCCTACGATGATTTATAGGAACTTGTGTTTATCATAATTCCTTTTGTATTTGTCCACAAATAGCATATAGTGCATATAGCGGATCTTCTGTGAGGGCTCATATATATTGGCATTTTGCTGTGTATCTTTCCCCTTTATTTGTAGATAAGTTGTTGCATTTACTAGGAAAGGAACATTTTTATTACATGACTCCATCATTGATTTTAAGTGGATCACTGGATTTTTTGGCGTACTAACCTTCTTTAGTCATGAATTAGTCAGCATTAGCTATGTGCTAACTAATGCCCATCATATTCTTCATAGTTTCCTTCAGTGTATTTCGCTATTGGATGACTATCTCTTTCATATGATTGATATAAATGTCACAACGGCTTGTCGTTGCTTCTATGTGATCCACTATCCTTGCTTGTCATTTTGCTTGGCACTAGGTGATGCCTTATCTCAAAGGATCTGATGCAATTATCATAGCCTTTCCACATGTCCTTATGAGGTGTTTTGCTCATTTAATACACATAGGTATTCTTCATTTTATAAAGATTCGTCACATTCATCATGCACTACTTTCATCATTTGCATGCATATCATTATGCAAATGGTGAATCATCTACAATTCTCTTGTAGCAAAGTAGGTTTGCTCCCTATTCTTTGACATGGGTCATGAGACAGTCAATATTTAAACATAGGAATTCTTTATCTTCAAAATGACTTGCCACGATGAGCTTGAGATTATTGCCTTTCAATTAAATCAAGACTATGATTTCTTATTTTTCATTTGAACCCAATATCATACTCTAACTCATGCCAGATATGAGTTCAAGTTCTAGTACTTTGTGCAAATTCAATTCAAGTTTGAGCCCGAATCCAATTCTTCTTGACTGAGTTTGATTCAAAATTAAATTAAAGTTCCATGTTGTCCAAGATTGACTCAAGTTTGTATTAAAACTCAATTTACTTAGGTTCAAATATTTTATAAGTCATTTTACTGTGCAAATGTGAATCCAAGTCCAAGTCCACAAATTTATGCTTGAGTTCAAGTATAGTTCAAGCTCTATATGAACCTCCTTCGTTCGTCGAGTTCCCTGTTGTTCAATCAAGTTCTCTTGTTTCAA
>NW_021398298.1:0-235 GCF_001605985.2 Dendrobium catenatum | reverse complement strand
TGAATTTCTGTTGTAAACTGCTGTAAACAGCAGATTTGCTGTGTTTTTCTGCTATGGACAGCAGTCTCCATCGGATCTACTTCAGCTTTGGTGAGAAACACTTGGGAATCCAAGTGTTTCCTATCAAATTGGTATCAGAGCGTCGTCGTGGGACTTGTGGCGGCTGAAAATCAGGAATTTCAACGGGTTTTTGGAGGAATTCAAAGGGAGATTTCCGGTTTCTCGCGGAAGATAA
>NW_021398297.1:0-261 GCF_001605985.2 Dendrobium catenatum | reverse complement strand
AATCTCCCAAACGATTAGCCAAGGATTGTGAATCCACCACAATAACAGGAACCTCAATTAGAGGATTTCCAGCTACTCTAACATCAGATGCAATGTCTACAGTAGTAGATGCTAAAGCAGGGGGAAAAAAAGGAAGAGCATTTGGTGAAAGACCAACCGTGACAGCATCCGAGACAAAACCGCTAGCTACTCTATCAACAGAGTCATCCACAACCATAAAATAATCTAACCCGCCATCAACAGTAGGCAATAAAGCAGTTT
>NW_021398296.1:0-399 GCF_001605985.2 Dendrobium catenatum | reverse complement strand
CTGCCAGCTAACATCCTAAACACAATCAATCGCCCTACATGCATACAAGATAGGAAGGCTCTATCCTAGGAAGTCAAGGAATCGTAGTTAAAGAGTTTTCAATCAGTGACTCTATAATATGCAAAAGGCTTACCTAACGCCATGTATGATGCATGAAATGGATACAAAATATTTTTAGGTCTACTGATGTAATATATGTATGTAAGTGAAACATAATGTGAGGTAAGGTGTGTAAAAACAAATGCATGCATGACATCCAGAGTACAGAAAAAAATAAATAAACACACCCTAAGGATACCCTCCAAGTAAGGTAACCGCACAGAAAATCATCATAGTCATGCCCACTTCGTGTGGGAAAACAACGATGCCCAATGGAATAAATAGGTGGCCTACTCTACA
>NW_021398295.1:0-280 GCF_001605985.2 Dendrobium catenatum | reverse complement strand
TATAAGTGGATAATGTGATTGTTATTGGTTCTAGACCCTTTATTATAGGGGTGCTTATAGAATGTGATAATACTAAGCAATGCCAAATTGTGTATGGCTAGGGCTGAAAAAATTTGTATGCGCAAAAGGTTATTATGGATTATTTTCCTACATTTTGTGATCATCACGACAATTTGGGGCATAATAATAGTGAATGCTTTTACTGCACCATAATCTAAGAAAGAAACCAACTAGTAATCCTAAAAGTAGTGAAAATAATGTTAAGCATCCTATTATTCCC
>NW_021398294.1:0-1442 GCF_001605985.2 Dendrobium catenatum | reverse complement strand
GTTACACCAAGTATAGTTTGGACCAATGAATTTAGTATCGTGAAAATCACAATCCCTCATGAATGAAAGCAAGTCTTGAGTTCCTTGAGACAAAGAAAAATTTTTTCCTCCTTTCTTTTCATCTTGAGATAAGATGCAATTGAAGTATCCTCCCATAACCATAGGAAGCTTGGTTGATTTAAATTTCTCTAAATTGTTCCAAAGAATTCTTCTTTTACAACAATCATTGCTACCATAAATGGTGGCTATGATCCAAGATGTGTTTGCAATGCTCAATTCACCCACTACTAGCTGATTTGAAGCTTCCTTAACTGAAAAACTGGCCAAATCTGACCTCCAACAATTCATAATTCCACCAGATAAACCTCTAGCTGGAAATAAATATAAATCCCACATGTCTCCTATAAATCTTTTAAACTCCAAAGGATCTATAGAAGAAATTTTGGTCTCAATAAGGCCCACAAAAATTGCATTGGGAACATCTAGGAGGTCGATAAAGCATGCAAGTGTCACAGTATTTGATCTTCACCGTGATGCCATTAACTATCACATCCTTCATGCGAGGCGAAGGCATTTGTGGCATCTGCACACCCCCAACATCAATACTCCTATCAAGGCCTTTGGGTTCAGGAGGTTGTGTGTTACGGGGTATGATACCTGGATCTCTTCCAGAAGAGAGAAGCAAAAGACATAAATCATATAGAGTGAATGCCACAGCAACAACCATAATGGATATACCCGAGTGATGAGGAAATTTATCCATTAGCTTTGTACCAACAAATACACAGAAAATTGCAACAGGAGCAACAATTAGATAGATAGTGAGAAAGAGTGACCTCACGTCCAGTCCAAATATGAACCTCCCTTTAAGAAAAAAAAACGTTGCTACCTCTCAAGACCTCATAAACACTCGGTGCATCCTCGATGCTCGCAGCCCCAGCGGCAGCGGACACCGAAGCAGAAGGAAGCGGAACGGCGTGCATTCTGGCGATCTTTCGCTATCTCAAAAGCCTAATTCAAAGCCGACCGGAGAAAAGACGAAAAAGATGGCCGGATCGCCTCTGTTGGGTTTTCCGGCAACTCTACAAGCATACGTTGCCGGACAGCATCAGATCAGCCGATCCGGTAGCTTCGTTGCTCCAAGAATGAGTCCAATCGCTCGTCCTCTTGCGGCGCCGAGGACTGCCGAGGCGTTTCCCTTAGCTTGGAGGTCACAGAAGGTGGAGGGGCGGAAGGGGGCGTGGAACTCTAGCACGTGCCACTCACCGGTTACTTGAGCTGCTTTTATTTTTCTTCCTAAGAAAAAATTCAGCATAAAACTTGAAATTAAATAAATTATAAAACAACCCCTCAACTATTTATATTTATAACTATACCATCTAAATTTTAGATACTACAACAATACTATAATTTAAAACTTTAATTCTAAAAAAATTTTGATA
>NW_021398293.1:0-208 GCF_001605985.2 Dendrobium catenatum | reverse complement strand
GAGCTATCTGAAGCAACTAGACCAAAACGAGCAAACAGAGCAGGGTGCATCCACTTATTACAGATATGGGCTTGAGAGCATCTACATGTTGGTAGACCTCAGCTTCATGTTTCATTTCCTGTTCAGCTTGATGGTTTGAGTGTTGGAATAAGGTAATTTATTATATTTATCTTATTTAATTTTAATTTTATTGCTAAAGTATTAATAA
>NW_021398292.1:0-250 GCF_001605985.2 Dendrobium catenatum | reverse complement strand
AGTTGATTTAAATTGGTTGGAATTAAAAGAGTGGCTTAATATAAAAAAAGAGTTGGTTACTGGTTTTAATGGGTTGGTTGAGAATTTTATTATCCTACTAAGAAAATTCTGGAATTTGAAAGGGTTAATGGGTTTTAAGAGATTATCCGGATGTGTTAACTAAGGGGTCAAAACTTGACTTTTAAAATTAGAGTTAATCTTTAAGACTTAAGATTTTTAATAAATACTAGACCTAATTATGAGTTGTTAG
>NW_021398291.1:0-328 GCF_001605985.2 Dendrobium catenatum | reverse complement strand
TCATATTTAAAGAAAAACGATACGTTCGTCCTGGACTAAAATATTTGTCCTGGACGAAATATTATCGTTCGTCTGGACGAAATAATTTCGTACAGATGATCCAATTCGTCCAAAATGTAACGGCTATTCGTAATAAACACAACTTACGATGCGTCCCTTCGTACAAGCTTTTTGACTTGACCAATCGTACAGACAAAAAAATTTCGTACAGACGATCAAAAAGTGAAACGTTTTAATGACTCTTGAAAACCGTCCCCTACAATGAACCGACACATGTTCGTATGGACGAACAAAAATTTCGTACAGACGAAGTTCATATTAAAAACTG
>NW_021398290.1:0-601 GCF_001605985.2 Dendrobium catenatum | reverse complement strand
TCTTCTGGCAGACTTCTCAACATTCCTACCATTCACAAGAATGGCAGCATTCCTTGCAGCAATCGCCGGAAGTCAACACTACCAAACTGGATGGTAGCTCTGGCATTTCCAGTCTCAATAACAGCATTTGTCAGCTGAATCCTGGCTCCTTGTCTCAGTTGGACAGTCATCGGGTGTTCTGTAGATCCATATGCATAAATGAAAGGCAAGGGTTAGTAATCAGAATCTGATACATCACCCCGCACTTTCAAAATGCAGAGACTTGCACAGAACACAAAAATAAAAATAGACAAAAATGATTAGCATAAGCAAGGAATAAAAATAATTTTAAAACTCTACTGAATGCCAAATGATTTTGTCAAATGACCATTTTAGAAAATTCAGAGTTTTGAATCATTAAACAATCATTTTGAAAGACTCAAAATCTTTAGTACGATTTGATATAGCTGCTATTATAGCACTGAGACGACTAGCCAAAGATGGAAAAAGAAATAAAACCCCAGCGGAGTCGCCAGAAGTCTGTGGGCTCCGAAAATTCGGCCCCAGCCTCCCCGCCGCTTTCTTCTTTTTTTTATTCGGCGAGTGAGTTTTAACTGAATAA
>NW_021398289.1:0-288 GCF_001605985.2 Dendrobium catenatum | reverse complement strand
AATTGGAAAAGAAGAATCTTTAAATCAAAACACAAACAAAAACCAGTATCACCACAATAAAAAAGAAATGCGAAAATTAAATGCAAAAGTAATAAAGAAAGAACACACTGGATTTATAGTGGTTCGGTCAAACTTTGACCTACGTCCACTCCTTGGAGGAACCCTCCAAGTATTGCACTAAAATAAGTGTCTATTCTTTAGTCCACACAGCTAGGCGGAGAAGCCGTTACAAAATCACTTCTACCTTCCCTGGTGCGGCGGAGTCGCCGAGTCCTTTGACACCAAAGA
>NW_021398288.1:0-291 GCF_001605985.2 Dendrobium catenatum | reverse complement strand
TCCTTCTCTAGCTTATAAACTATCTCAGTAAGCTTTGGATTAGGATCTAACTTTGGCTCTGTGGTTGGCTCTTCTTCTTCTAAATAAAAATCTAGGTCAATTCCTTCCTCCTCGACTGTCCCAAGATCGGTAGTCAGAAGAGTGGCATTCTCTACAAGGAGAGGGGCACATACCTCAAGAGGTGAAGCAGGAGCTAGTAGGGAGATAGCTACTACATCTGGTAAGGTAAGGTCCTCAGACTCCGGTGTAGGAAGTCTAGGAATGACACTCGGACCTTGGGGATCATCAACT
>NW_021398287.1:0-1476 GCF_001605985.2 Dendrobium catenatum | reverse complement strand
ATAAGTTATTAAAATATAACTTAATTTTTTAATTTCCTTCAGAAATCCGTCAGAAAGTCCGTCGGAAATGTTGTCGGAAAAAATCTATCGGAAAACCAGTCAAAAAATGTGTCGGAAATTTGCTAAAAAAAATCCGTCGAAAATTCGTCGGAATTTCCACCGGAATTTGTGACGAATTTATTTCCGCAGGAAATTACGCCGGAAATGAGCTATTTTCCTGTAGTGATCGACTATACCTAGGTTAGTTGAGTTCCTTCAGTCATGTGGTTTGGTCGACTTGCCTTAGCTAACTTTGAGGTCGAGTACCAACTACACCTACTTTACTTTCAGGCCAAGTACCTTTATAGAAGTGGCATGACTAGGTTCCTCTTGAAGAGTTCAATAGGCTAATGATGCTTACTTAGTCAAGTGACCCTTGTCTCAACCCAAGTAACTTTGAATGTATATTTATTTCTATTTCTCTCTAATCTCATTATAAAAATGATAAAAGAGAGTATATATTTTTTTATTCAAGCTAAAATTACATTATAGGTGACACTAATGAAATGCATTTGATAGCTTATCTATATAACATTAAGATAATCCAATACATACTTCATATTCTTCATTCAAAAGACTATGTGAATGTCTCTCATATTCTAAAAATATGAACCAGGTCAATAAAATCTTTAGAAGAGAAACATCATAATGCTATTGAAAAATATAAAACATGAGAGGTACATATCTTTGTAGTGAGTCTTATTCTACATCTTAGGGGAAAACTTAATGAGGTTATAAAATTAGGGAAAAGAGATTGAAGTTGCTTATAGGACACCATTTGAAAGTTATTTGCTCCAAAAACAACTTTCTTAGACAGAGTAATGCTGATTCCCTTATTAAGTTCATATTCAGTGGAAAGAACGAGGACACTTATCACACCTATCATGCATTCTACTATTGCACCTGATTAATTATTTTCATAAAAATTTGAGTGAATTTATTTATTGATGCTGCCACTGTGTATGTTGATATTGTTATTTGTTCAAGAGGATGAAAGTTGGGTGAGTCTATAGAAATTTTAATTGTAAATTCATAAGTCATTGTGGTGACTCTTTTAGCTCCATGGAGAAAAAGAAAAGTTGTTAAAGGTGATGTTGCTCACCCTTCACACTAACATCTAGTTTTAAGAGATAAAAAACTATAGAGTATGCTGTTTAGCTTCAATTTTTTGGAGAGGTTGAAGGAGTTAATTTAAGTGATTTGAAAGAGAGAGATCATATTTTCAGCTTCCCTAATATTAATTTCTGTGAGATTGCCTTAAATGCTATGCAAAAATTAAGTAAGTTGAATTAAGTCATAATTTAGAGGAATTATTTAAAATCTTCTCATATGAGTCAATTTGTTATAGGTACTAAGTTAGTTCATTACATTTGTGATTGCCATTTTATTACTGGGTGAAATTTTAAAAAAGAGTGGTGAAATTTTAAATTAATTGAA
>NW_021398286.1:0-243 GCF_001605985.2 Dendrobium catenatum | reverse complement strand
TGTAAGAGTGGGCTACTATCTCACAAAGAAACTTACAGATTACATCTGAATCCGAACGGAGTCGGATTCAGATGTAATCTGTGGAGGCGGATCGCGCCATTTCAGCGGAAGCTCCAGCGGCAGATACTCCGGCGGCGGGTCACGCCATCGGAGAGGGAGTTGGAGCGGCGGGTAGTCGTCAACCACAATCGGTTGATTTCGGATCACTTTGCGGGAAGCGGAGTAGAAGGGGGAAGGGTATTC
>NW_021398285.1:0-373 GCF_001605985.2 Dendrobium catenatum | reverse complement strand
AAAAGGCCTTAATGGGTCAAAATTGACCCAATAAGCCATGGGTTGACCAAGTCAACAGTTGACCTGGTCAACCTAGTCCCTCATGCCCATGGTTTGACAAAATCGAGGTCAACAGGTTTATTTTTCTTTTAAGTGTTTATGAGACGATGAAGGTAGAGAGTTTTAACGAGATTAGGTTCCTGGGGAATTTTTAGAAGGAGATAAGACACTACCCAGAGATTTCGCCCTCATTTTTTGAGGACTTTTTTTATCTAAGTTCTGGTTTCCTATAGGCACATGCCCCTATAGTTAATTACCTCTCTTGATAACAGGAGAGAGCTTTCGATTAAGGCTAGTCGTTAAAGGGGTCAAATATGTTATAAACCTATCATAT
>NW_021398284.1:0-966 GCF_001605985.2 Dendrobium catenatum | reverse complement strand
GTCGCATGTACAAACTTGTATATTGTGTTTAAAATGCTTGTACATAGCATGTATAAACTTGTTTAATTCATATATAATGCTTATACATGGAATAAATAAACTTGTATATGATGTGTATATTACTTATATGTATCATGTACATAATGTATATAATGCTTATATATAGCGTGTATAAACTTTTATATCATATGTATTATTGCAATCCATGACCCCGAGTTTGAGATTTTGACGATGCCAAATAATGATTGTTTTGAAACAACTTTTTATTGAATATTATTTTATTTGCTATTGTCCTTGAGTACTAACATTTCAGGAAGATCACAAGTGACTCAGGACGAAAGGAAGACTCAAGAACGGGTAGATTAGGAGTATGAGTCAGATATAGTATTTTTCTATTTATTATATTTTTATTTTCTTGAGTGTGGCCATAAAATGCATAAGAGTAAGAGCAACCATGCACACACACAGGGGGAGAGTTTATTTTTAAATACAAAATGTAATAGAATTTCTTCTATGGAAATCGTACTGTATAATTTTTATTCGTATCGTACGATCCGAGCTATGTGGACGATTCTGTGAATAAATTGTACTGTACGAATTTAGTCGTACTGTACGATATGTTCAGATCCAAAACCCTAGCCGTAGTTTAGTTTAAGTAAGTGATTTTGCGCCGTTCGTACTATACAAATATTTTTGTACTATACAATTTATTTTAAATACTTATTTAAATTAACCCGTGATTAGTGCATGTAATCTAGGCCTAATTATATTTTGAATATCGTACTGTACGAACTGGATCGTACTATACGATGAACAGAGACAAAGTTTGATCATCCTGGATATCGTCCTAGATGATCTCTTGGTTTTTGTCTCATCGTAATGTACGATAGTGATCATACCATACGATGAACAGAGACGACATCTGGTCGTCCAGACCATCATCCTATACGAATAGTATTTTGTGGA
>NW_021398283.1:0-252 GCF_001605985.2 Dendrobium catenatum | reverse complement strand
ACAATCATTTGGTTAAAAAATTTGTATAAAAGGATGCATCGTAACTTGCATGATTATGAAAAGTCTTTTTTATGCATTTATTCGTACATATGAAGTTTTATTTCATACATATGAACTCAAGCATCGTACGGTACAAAGCACTTTTTGTATGAACGAAATATCATTTTTATTTAAATAGAAGACTTTATAACTCTAATTTTATACACTTCAAAAGCCTTTCTAGACCCTCTCATTTTTCCAAATCTGTAAATG
>NW_021398282.1:0-465 GCF_001605985.2 Dendrobium catenatum | reverse complement strand
GTTAGAAAAACATCCTAGGGTTTAATCTTGCGTTATAATTTAAACTTTGCATGCATATCATCGCATATCTATTTTTACTCACTGTTTTTCACTGTTGTCCTTATATTTCCTGCACGCATCTAGTTGAGTTAGGTCATACTAACTAGTGTCTTAGTGCTCCCATTTGGTCCGTTACATTTCTAAGTGTTTAGAGCATTCATACCTTGATGTTAGGCTGCTGTCTTCACTTTTCCAGCCACTGTTCAACACCTTTTAATGAGCCTAAAGTCATTGTTTAATTGCTGGCCTCACTCAAGGACTTTCCCTAAACACTTTAGAAAATTTCAGCCTTGGTTAAACTTGCTGCCCACAAATTTCTGCACTTAGTTGAGCCTTTTGGGTGAAGTTCTAGGAAGTTTTAGCTTGCTGTCCTCCCTTTAGAACCCGCCCAAGTTGCCTAGTTATCTTCGTCTCCTAGTGTGCTTG
>NW_021398281.1:0-305 GCF_001605985.2 Dendrobium catenatum | reverse complement strand
GAACTCCCCATGCTCTTGGTCTCATTCGTGAAATCAACCCCGACTCCTTGTAGCTCATGAAATCAGCCCCTCTTCCTCTTGATTCAACTGCTCACTCTCGCACTCTCTCCATTCGGAAGAAGCGAAATCCTTCACAGTCGCACAAAGCTCCCTCAGTCTCTTATTCTCTGGACAACCTCATCTCCCTCCAATTCACAAGAATTGCCCAGGCGCTCCCAGTTCGTCTCCTACCACTTCGCAAGAGGGCCTCCAGTCGGCCTCTTCTCTTCTCGCACAACCCAAGCAAAAACCTCAGGTCCATCGCC
>NW_021398280.1:0-203 GCF_001605985.2 Dendrobium catenatum | reverse complement strand
ATACTACCGGCATTGTAATAGCTACAGTAGTTTTTTGACTTTGATCAATACAACCAAACACACAGTTACTGTGAGTATTTTCTTGTTGCTTTCTCCCTGTTCATCTCATTCGCAGGTGCAGCGGCATCATCTGGTATCAGAGCGAGGATGGCGGAGGGCAGCAAATGGTTGGCCACCGGAGAAGACAATAGCCTTGAAGCCCT
>NW_021398279.1:0-261 GCF_001605985.2 Dendrobium catenatum | reverse complement strand
CATCTTTCATGGCATTTTTCCAATTTTTATCAGATAAGGCCTCAGAAACATCTTTAGGAATACGGATATCTTCTAATGAAACAAGGAAGTTTTTGTGTGACGATGAAAAGTTATTGAAAGATATAGAGTTGTTTATAGGGTATAAGGGAGGTGGTGAACTTACCTTATTTCCAGGAGATGGTTCAGATTCTTGGATCTGCTTTGGAGTACAGCTTGAGCTTATTCGTCTGGAGTAAACCTTTCCAAATCTAATAACGTTGT
>NW_021398278.1:0-374 GCF_001605985.2 Dendrobium catenatum | reverse complement strand
CCTGTGACTGAGGGATTTTCTGGTAGAGGTGGTAGTTTGAGTTCTGTACCATGGAGACCACCTACTATTAGTCAGAGAAAGCCGAGTAGTTCTGTAGCTTCAGCTCCAGCTCTAGTTCAGCCACGAGTGTACAGTTTGAGTCAGCAGGAGGCTAGAGATGCTCCGGATGTGGTGACAGGTACGATTTACATTTCTGATCAGCCCTGTTATGTTTTGTTTGATTCTGGAGTCAGTCACTAGTTTCTTTCCGAGTGTTGTTTTGATGCCTTGCATCTGGACTCAATTTTGTTGCCGGTTTCTCTTTCTGTGATTTTGCCGGCTAGAAGTAATTTGATTGCTCGGAAGTTTTATTTTTGTAAGATTGAGATTTCTGG
>NW_021398277.1:0-394 GCF_001605985.2 Dendrobium catenatum | reverse complement strand
AATAAAAATATTTTTGCAACATTGATATTTATGTTTTTATGATATTTTTTTTATTTTTGTGATTTTTTTGTGTGTTTTGAGTGATTTTAGTTTTAGAGTCTGTGCATGTCATAGTATATTTTAATTTGTGTTTTGTTTAATTTTTCTTTAATAAAAATTCAAAAAATCCAAAATATGGAAATCGTCCGGGACGAAATTTTTCGTATGGGACGATGTGTGTTAAATTCAATTTGCGTGATATAAAACGTCTTGAGAGCAGTTTTTAATGTAGTTCGTCTGTACGATCTGAATGATCATCTAGGACAAAAATTTTTCTCTCTCAAACGTCGGGACGATTAAATGTAGCAGTTGAATGGATAAGACAGTTTTAATTGTGAACTTCGTCCATACGAAC
>NW_021398276.1:0-651 GCF_001605985.2 Dendrobium catenatum | reverse complement strand
AAATGTTGTATTATAGTTTATTATATATATAGCTGTTCTTGTAGGTCAACCTTTCTCATCAGTTTTCAAAATATGATTAAAGACTGAGAATTTATAGATATAAAAAAGTTTAGGTAGTTATGAATATCCAACCTTTTATAAATTGATGAAATCAAAGATAAATCTTTGAATAGAAATCTGATGTTCGGATCACTCTTCCATTATGTTGTAGATTGAATAAGTTGCAACCGTCTGCTCTTAAGCCGAAATGATTTAGTTTATCAGAATGTGTAGCAATGGTGCCACTTGGTAAATAAGCGTTCTTAAGATTTTTCCTAGAACTTCTGAAGTTTGAATAGCAACTATTTACATGCAGAATAAGTAGCTCATTTGTTTTATGTGGTTTTGATAACTTATCCTTTTTTTCCTATCCATTCTCTTTGTCAGGATGTTTTATTATCTGATTTTGAACTGATTTTTTTTGTGTGGATTCTAATAATTCATCTGAACTGTTGTTTACCACTTTATTTTATACTATTTACCTATCTAACCTTCAAAATATTAATATTATATGTCTAGCACCTATAGAACAAATTTTGACGTATTGAATGAAATATTAAAGTTTATATAATTATATGAATGGTAGAAATGAATTATATGAGTGGTTTATTT
>NW_021398275.1:0-212 GCF_001605985.2 Dendrobium catenatum | reverse complement strand
CTGTTTTAAACTTATCATCCTGGCCGATACACGTATCATCCAGGATGATCTGTTGGTCACGACTGCCTTAATTAAGAATCCTTGTTTAGATTTTCTGTTTATGCTCGATCGTCCAGGACGATGTAAATATCGTCTTGGCCGATATGAGTAAATACTAAAATTCTAAGTCTCTCAAGTGTGTGTGTGTAGGGTTACTTAACATCAGTCTCTTT
>NW_021398274.1:0-235 GCF_001605985.2 Dendrobium catenatum | reverse complement strand
AGTATTTTAAGGTTGATTTTAAAGATGATTTATTTTTTAGTGTTTGATTAATTACCACCTTTGTTTAACACCGAGGTCGTGAGATTTATTTCACCCTCCTTGGGGCTAATTTAATAGCCTCATAGGCCTGGGTTACCCAGTGATAATTAACTTTGTTATTTTATTTTAGTTTGTTATAAAAAGAAAAGGAAAAGAGTATATTAAATATTTTATTAACCAAATTGGTTGGTTGATT
>NW_021398273.1:0-286 GCF_001605985.2 Dendrobium catenatum | reverse complement strand
TCAATCCAGTCAATCAAATGCAATAAAATTTTAAACATAGATTTAAGAGGTGAACAGAATTTTTGGGGAACTATTTAAACGATTAAATAAGCACTTAACGAAAAGCTAAATAGATCTATGTGTCCTAAACTAGGTTTAGGATTTTACCGAGATTTAATGGACGGTTTGAACCGTTTTTGGATTCTCTGAACTTGTAGACTATCCACGAATAAGTTCCTAGTTGACTCCAAGCTTCGACACGCCACGGGTTGCCTGGAATGAGCCTTGGATGGATTTGGTATTGAGC
>NW_021398272.1:0-321 GCF_001605985.2 Dendrobium catenatum | reverse complement strand
TTTAAATTTATTTTAAAAAATATATAATATGTTAAAATTTTAATTAAAGTTTATATCATAATTATCTTAAAATAATTATAATTTTAAGATTTATAATGATCAAAACTTTATAGAATGTCATGAGGGAGGTGAGCAAAATCGACATGTTCTACATATAAATATTTATTTTAAACATGAACCGCAGATAAAGTGATACTTGAACAAATAGATAGATATAATCACAAGCCTTTTGTATCGCCCGAAACTGTCTCGTTTTGGGAATTTTAAAAATTAACTAAACATTTTTTTAATCTTTCTTTTTTTTTTGTAATTATTTTTGGT
>NW_021398271.1:0-296 GCF_001605985.2 Dendrobium catenatum | reverse complement strand
TCTTCGATTTAAAACCATCTCACCAGGATCTAAGATCGACTGCGTGAGGTCTTTAATTTGGAACCATCTCGGTCGGACCTAAGGTCGACGACACGAAGTCTTCAATTTCAAAACCATCTGCCCGGATTAAAAATCAACGGCGCAGGTCTTCGATTTCAAACCATCCCGATCGGACCTAAGGTACGACGGCCGGGGTCTTCAACATTTGCTTTTAAAAAAATCAATCCTCTCTTTCTTTTATATTTTATATAAATATATTTTTAAATATAATATCATATTATCTTTAATTATATTTA
>NW_021398270.1:0-474 GCF_001605985.2 Dendrobium catenatum | reverse complement strand
AGGGAGGTGGCATACCTGCCGTGAAAGGTAGAGGTTTCTTAAAACCCATTCTACTCTACTTATGAGTAGGTCTCAATGTTCTCTGAGGAGCTTCAATGTTCCTCAAATCAACTTGTTTGGGATTACTTTGCAGTTGTCTATTGTTGTTACCAACAAAATTCCTCCTAGTAGGTCGTGCACTCCTTCTTCGTTGAGGGAGAACCTGAATCCACTGTCCCACCTCCTCATAATTCTCCTGATCACATTCCTTCCCAGTGGAAGTTCCGGCAATAGCTCCCTGCTTAACATCCTTCCCTCCTTCCACAATTCTGCTGTCTCCCCCCTTACTATGACCACCTCCTTCAACTTTGATCACAGGATTAGTAATTGTCCTGGTTTGCACCTTCTCAACTCGCTCAATCCTTCCTGAGGACTGCTCAGAGTTCTTCACCATCGACTCACTCTGTTTCAATTGCTCTCCTGCTTTCCTTGACC
>NW_021398269.1:0-241 GCF_001605985.2 Dendrobium catenatum | reverse complement strand
TTTTAACAGTTTATTTACATGCATTTAATACCCTTGCAATAAAACTAGTATATATAAGAAATTTCTACTTTAGTTAGAAATTAAATTAATTTTAGACTTTCTTAAAAACCCAAAAATCAATTTGAATTTTTTAAGAAAACTTAAAAATCATCTTGCATTTTCAAAAAATCTCAAAATTATTTTAAGTTTTAAAAAAAATTATTTTTGTGTTTTACTCCATTTAAATTTAATCTTAATTACA
>NW_021398268.1:0-357 GCF_001605985.2 Dendrobium catenatum | reverse complement strand
CCCACAAAAGAGACACGACGGACTTCTAACGACGAAAATGACTAAGGACGAGAAAATGGACGAACAATAGGGAAGAACAAACTCTTACATTTCAATTTAAACTAAACAAGTAAAAAAAACTATGACGACGACTTACAAACAACACGACAGACACCTAAAGTTGCTGCACTTTGAAAAGAAGGATACAGGTGGAGCGGCACTTGCGAAGAGACGAAGAGACTAGAAGCCCGAGAAGAAAGGGTGGAAAGAGCCCGCAGGATTTCCGGAGAGAATGAGAAAAGAAGGTTGGAAAAAGCCCGCAGGATTTCCGAGCAACCCGCAGGTTAACAGATTTTCCAAAAATCAAATATCATTCAC
>NW_021398267.1:0-241 GCF_001605985.2 Dendrobium catenatum | reverse complement strand
GGCCGATCTTCTAAGTTTTGTACTGATCGGCCAGGCCAATGTCCATATAGGCCTGGACGATAAAGTCGGCAACTTGAAATTAATGAGATCCTTTGAAGATCTACTATTTAAGCGCTCTTGTTCTACATTTTTCAAAACCTTTGGCTGCTTCCTTGACCTGAGAAGACCTTGAGGAAAGAAAGAGAGAGAGGGAGAGAGAGAGGATCTTGTGAGGGGGAGCATGTGAGGGGGAGCTTGTGAG
>NW_021398266.1:0-2168 GCF_001605985.2 Dendrobium catenatum | reverse complement strand
TTAGACCTAGGTTAGATGTCCCAAGGCCTCCAAGAGGGGGATGAATTGGTATTTAAAAACTTAACTTCACTCTTGTGAGTTTTGTTGAATCGAAATGAAATTTTTTATAAGAAAAGATATTTTTCAAACCAACCACAGAGGTTTTTCAAAAACAAAAGAAAAATGCAAAAAATATAAAAAATAAAACAGTAAAGAAGACACAAGATTTATAGTGGTTATGGTCAAACAGACCTACATCCTCCCCAGGCAGGCACCCTCTGAGTATTGCACTAATATTCAATTAGTGTTCTCCTTGCTGCACCCACACGCAAGGCGGAGAAGACCTTATACAAACACTTCTCTTTTCACCACTACCCGTGCGGGTCAGAGAACCGTAGTTCCTTTTAGCCACAATCCCGTGTTGGCAGAGGAACGTTCGATCCCTGACACTCTCCTAATGTGGTCAAAGAACCCTTCATCATTTGCACATCTCCTACTGTGGATGAGAAACCTTCGCTCCTTTCACACTCTCCTAAGTGATGGGCAAGATACCCTGTCGTCCCTTTCCACTCTTCACCAGTGTCGGAGAGAACTGGATTCCTTGAAAGATCTTTCTAAAAGAATGTGAAAGGAAGAAGGGAAAAAAGAGTGAGAGTAATCCAATTCAAATGTAGAGGTTCTTACCGCTTTAAAACACCCAAGTGGAAGCCTTCAAGCTCCAGTGATAGGAATCCTCCTTTGAATGCCTCTCTCACTCTCTCTCCTTGACTTTTCTTTTCAACTGGCAACGAAGATTCAATGGTAAGAAAGACTTGGGTGGCATCAATTTTGAAACTATTTATACAAAGCAACCTATTCACTAGACTCAACAACTTTAGCATTAAAAGAGTTCCACAATTTAAATGGAAAGCCATAAACCAAATCATACATACTCTTACTACCGAAGCCACCTTCATTCAAGGCACCACAATATTTACCCAAGAGGACAAGATAATTTTAGAAGTGTTATTGGTCCCTTTCCAAAAGAATTTATTCATAAGTTTATAAATTCTATTGCATATCGCATGAGTAGGTTGAAGAGTTTGGAAGGTATAAACAGGGAGAGAGCAAAGAACACTTCTAATGAAAGTTAATCTACCCCAAAACTAAAAAAATTAGAATTCCATGATAAAAGCTTTTTATGCACCGAAGTAATCAAGTTATCAATAAGTTAAGTTTTCTTCCTACCTTTTAAAAAGAGGAACTCCAAGGTACTTAATAGGCAGGTGACCTTATACAAAACCAATAAGGCCTTTAATAGCAAATATACGATCATTAGGCACTTTATTGGAGGCAATAAAACAACTCTTATGATTATTCAGAGAAAGACCACTAACATTTTTAAACTTATGAAACAAACCCATATGTCTGTTAATGTTATTTAAAGAAGCATTTCTGCTCAGGTAAATAAATTTATGCTCTTATTTCAAAAAAATGTTGGGTTTCATTAAAGAAAATAGTAATTGTAGATGGTTGAAAAAACTTAAATTGTGGCCTCGGGTAGAACTGCTCTGGTGGAGGTTAAACATTACAGCAATTCTATCTAATGATTTTCTATTTTATAAAAGATTGCTGGATTGTAATGGGTGTCTGAGAGGATGCAACTCCATTGAGAATTGTGTATACATTGCAGTTAATTGTGATTTTCTATTAAAAGTATTGAATCTACTGATTAGATGGGGATTTACTCTTCCTATTTTTAGTAGAATGAATGAATGCTATTAGGAATTAGATAATCTATTAAAGTACATTCCTTTATTTGGCAATTTATATTGCTTTGTATTTTTTTTTTTTTGCTTGGAAAAGAATAAATAAACTTAATCATGGTGGTAAAGATGACAACACAACAGTGGTAGCAGTAAATGCGGTTAGCTTCACTATGGCTTATTTCTATTTTAATTTGTATTTGAATCCCTGGGGCACTAACCAACTATCTCAGCTGTCTTATTCTTGGTATCCTCCTACACCTGAATGGATTAAGCTTAATGTTGATGCTTCTTTATTAAGCTCTTATAATGCTGATATAAGAGGCATTATTAGAGATCAAAGGGGAAGACACTTATGTGCTTTCGGCTCTAGCGATTTGCATTGAGATAAGGCAAAATTGGAGCTGCTCTCTATTTTATCATTGAGGAAATTTCTTTATGAAT
>NW_021398265.1:0-257 GCF_001605985.2 Dendrobium catenatum | reverse complement strand
ATAGTGAGGGGGGGAGGGGGGAATTAGGGAAGAGATTTGGGAGTTTCCAAGTAGAGGTGGAGGATTAGGAAAAGTAATTAATAATTCCGCTTTGATTTATTTTGAGATTGATTGCATGATTGAAACTTTCCTAATTTTGATCTCCCTATATGACAATAATTTGAATTTCAATTTTTTTTGAATTTCAAATAAAATCAAAATTTCCCTCTCATGCGAGCTAAACTAGTAAGTCATTATGATGATTGACATCATCATAA
>NW_021398264.1:0-397 GCF_001605985.2 Dendrobium catenatum | reverse complement strand
TCACGACATATTGTCTTTCTTAGAGATGAAGACCAAGCTAGAAGAGAACAAGAAGGGTTTACCTTCTTCACACATACAGAAATCTCAAGACTTCCACCTCCCAACATCTTTTCTTTTCCACAAGAAGTCCAAAACAACCATTAAGAAAGTTCTAGCCCTTTCTTTCTCTCACACCCGACTCAAACAATCCGAACAAAGAGCTTATGACATAAAATTTACTTCCAACTGACAATCCCTTGTGATTGTCTTTCTCGAAGAAGAATAACAAGATAGAGGAGAACAAAAAGGGTTCACCTTCTTCACACACACAAAAATCTCAATATTTCACCACTTCTCTCTTCCTCCTCACTTAAGAAGGTTGTTTGAGTCGGGTGTGATGTATTTTATTTCTCTTATT
>NW_021398263.1:0-435 GCF_001605985.2 Dendrobium catenatum | reverse complement strand
ATGTAAGTAAGATTTATAGAATTAGGATTTAGCAAATTTTGTAAATTCAAATTTAGCAAATCCTAAGGAAATGAAATCCTGAAAATTGTTTGGCATAATAGAGGCTAGATCCGACTAAATCTTGATGAATTGTTTAGCCGCTTATTTCAAGACTTAAGTATGTTAGCTCTAATAAGATTTTAATAATTATTATTGATGATAAAATTAAAACATGAAATCTCATTGCCTACGATCATTAGTGCAACTAACATTCTAATTAGTTAATAAATTAGCTAAATGATTTTTAATTAACAAAGTTCTATTATTTATTTAATCGGTCATTAATAATGTTAATAAAAAAATTATTAATTTATAATTAACATGATAAAGTATTGTAATTAATTTTTAATTAATAGTTTATTCCAAGGATAAAATCATATTATACCGATGAAAACC
>NW_021398262.1:0-248 GCF_001605985.2 Dendrobium catenatum | reverse complement strand
GATTTTTCTTATATGTATCAAAATCATTTTGAATTCTTAAGTTAGTTCTTTTTAATGTATCATTTTCAATCCACAAATTTTTCTCAATCTCTTTAGATTTCTTAAGATCAACCTTAAGTGAGGTGTGTGAAGCTTTTAATGCATTATGTTCATCAACTAATTCCAAATACTTTTTGTTCAACTCAACAAATTCATCAAGAAGAGCCACGTGATTTGAATCAATTGTTGCATGATCTTTGAGAAAAACT
>NW_021398261.1:0-320 GCF_001605985.2 Dendrobium catenatum | reverse complement strand
TGCTCGTCGAGCCTCCGACGTGCTCGGGCTCACACACTGACACCGGTGCACTCAAAGTACTCATGGGAGGAAGAGAGAGCAAGAGATTTATTCTCTTTCTTCAAAAAATTGATTTGATTGGCTGTCTTTTACAACTACAGCGGGAGGGAGAGAGAGAGAGCAGCTGTCATTTAATACTTGATATTTATTTCTCTGTTTCTGCCAAAGAAGAGAGAGAGATCAGTTTTTTTATTTTTTTTTTGTTTTGTCATTATTACTTTGTCCCTATCAGGAACAATTATTATGTACTATGACCGGACGTAGAGCTACGTTCGGCCGCC
>NW_021398260.1:0-300 GCF_001605985.2 Dendrobium catenatum | reverse complement strand
TGATGCATTAAAAGTTTCACACACATCACTTGAATCTAATTTCAAGAAATCTGGAGAGAAAGAAAAAAACTTGAGGGTTGAGAATGATGTTTTAAAAAACACAAACTTGAGGATTAAAAATAAATATGATACACTTAAGGGAAATTGGAAAACTCCCACTTTGAATCCAAAGCCAAAACTTAGGAAGAGGCATTATAACTCAAATCATTTAAGAAATCATTTTCCTGGAGTTAGATGTTTTTCTTGTGGCATGCTAGGACACTTCTCACACACTTGCACTGTTCACCATAGTACACATTG
>NW_021398259.1:0-249 GCF_001605985.2 Dendrobium catenatum | reverse complement strand
ACTCTTGGGGAACTCTTTTTGTAAACTGATCATACAGGATGAACCTGGTTCGTACGGGACGATCATGTCAATTAACCACTCGAAAGAGCAATGGATCGAACAGGCAGGAAGAAAATTTTCTATGTCCTAATCGTCTAGGACGAAATTAATATTCATCCTGGGATGAATGTCTCGGAATTCTCACCTTGCACTGTTTGTCCAGACGAAAAATTTGGTTCGTACCGGGATGAAGCTCTTTGTATGGAATCG
>NW_021398258.1:0-223 GCF_001605985.2 Dendrobium catenatum | reverse complement strand
TCAACCCCATATAGTCTACACTCTCTACGCCTCGGGGGAAGTCAGTTCGCCAAACACGAGCTTGCTGTATAGCTTGTTCATCGGGCCAAGTGGAACGAACGAGGCTTGGTTCAATAAAACTCTCTGCGATAGGTTAAAAGTAATGAGAAGCACTCTTGACCTCTATATCCATAACGATCTCCTCTGGATTTTGGTTCACAGGACCCAGTGGTGCACCTATACT
>NW_021398257.1:0-269 GCF_001605985.2 Dendrobium catenatum | reverse complement strand
AAATCCCTCGCCTCGATCAAGTGTCCAAGCAGGCCGTTAAATACCAAGCCAAACAAAGAATTCGGGTCTTCTTCCACACACCCGATCCTCCCTCTGCTTCCACGACCTCTTCCCGATTTCCTCCCTCTCTCGACACTTCTTCCACACGAACTATAGCAACCGAACCATCTTCCTCTTCCCGCAACTCCACCCTACCAGATCCTTCCTCAACCAAAATCCACCAGTGAGACCCGACCTCCCTTCCTCATGCAAAGCCGGTCGAACCCTTG
>NW_021398256.1:0-324 GCF_001605985.2 Dendrobium catenatum | reverse complement strand
GCTAATATTTTAGTTCATTTATTATCCTATATTAAATTTACTTTTTATGCTTTTTATGTTTTTAATTATGTAAGTCTCTTGGAATTCCAAACCGACTTTTGGAATTCCAAGAAATGTCTTTTCCCATGAGGTGACTCCTTGGTTTCCTCATGGCTTTTAGTATTTTGTGTTTGCCTCTTGGGATCTCACGGCTGGCTCCTTATTCCGTGACCGTCCCTCGTTTCCTGTGGCCGTGGCTCTCGGTCCGTGTGGTTCCCCTCGTCTCCCGTGGCTGTCTCCTTGGTTCATGGTTTGGGTGTTTAACCGTGAGCTTGGGGGGGAGTT
>NW_021398255.1:0-219 GCF_001605985.2 Dendrobium catenatum | reverse complement strand
TCCTAAGTCTAAAGGTCAAGTCCTAAAAGACTTTTTCCGTGAATTTTCAAACACTTCAAAACCCTATCAAATGACCTCTGATTTAGGTTCTGTCAGTTGCATACTGATGAGACATATCTATAGAGGATACCTTCCAAATTTGAGCCCATTCTGAGCTCTCTAACCCCAGTTACTAAATCAAGATCCAAAGGCTGTAAAACCTTTAAATATTTACAGCCT
>NW_021398254.1:0-317 GCF_001605985.2 Dendrobium catenatum | reverse complement strand
TTCTTCCTCGGCATCACGAAATCGCCTTCGCCGAGCCACAGAGATGGGCAGTAATCGCCTTTGCCATCACCGAGGTAGATAACCCTCTTCTTCTCCCCAGCGCGAATCCGCTCCACGATTTTGCTCTGTTGAATACGAGAGCCAAAGCTGGCGGATTTATAATCGAGATGATGAATTTGGAAATAATTAATGGAGGGATTTTAGTTTGTTTACCTTGCACATGTTCGGGGGGCAAAGGGGGCATCCATGGGAAGACTTGGTGAAATCATGGTAGGGGGCGATTCGAAGCCGGCCTTTGTCGTCTATAAAGCTAGGGT
>NW_021398253.1:0-365 GCF_001605985.2 Dendrobium catenatum | reverse complement strand
CCTTACCATAGCCAAGAGAGCAATAAAAATATAGAGATGAAATTATATCTTCATTATGTATATTATGTGTAATGAAAAGAAGTGTAGGTTCATTATGTATGAGATGAGTGATATGAATGTTATTTCAATACATACCCTAACTAAAACCAACCTCCAAATTGAGCCTCATCCTAAACCCCTCATTCTTAACACATATACTCCATTTAGTCCATGAAGCTATTATGGATTTGAAAATAAAAAAATAAAAAAATGTAAACCTAAAAATGCGGATGACGACGGATTCACGGAGGAGTTGGCGAGATCCTCGACCTTGCTTTGATGCCGGAGCAGGGTTGAGATCTTCGATCGGAGGGGGCTTTTCGGTG
>NW_021398252.1:0-487 GCF_001605985.2 Dendrobium catenatum | reverse complement strand
AAGGAAAACCAAGATTGCAAGGTATATTTGAATTTTTTCTGTGATTATTTGTTCTCACTAGACATTTGCAATATTTTGTAATTTATTGTATGATTTAGGTTATAATCTAGACATATGCAAGAGGTAATGTTGTAATTGTTTGAAAGAGGGAGAGATATGGATCGGAGAGAGAGAGAGCGAGAGCTTGAAAGAGGGAGCTAGAGAGATATAAAGAGAGAAAGAGAGCAAGCAAGTGTTGTAGAGATGAGGATGCTAGAAAGAGGGATAGAGATATAGAGGGAAAAGAGAGAGAGAGCAAAAAGAGAGAGATAGGGAAAAGAGAGAGGGGGAGAGAAAAGATAGAGAGAGCAAAAACAGAGATGGATAGAGAAAAGAAAGAGAGAGAGGGTGAGAGAGCCAGAGCAAGAGAGATAGATAGATAGAGAGAGAGAGAGAGAGAGCAAGAGAGAGATAGAAAGAGGGATAGAGATATAGAGAGAGAAAGAGA
>NW_021398251.1:0-215 GCF_001605985.2 Dendrobium catenatum | reverse complement strand
AAAAATTTAACCATAATTAATCCCCTAATCACAGGATCAATTTAGGCATGATTTGTATTGATCGTCCAGTATGATTAGAATAAAAATTAAATCTTAAAATCTTGCCTAAATTAGTATTGGCGGCTATTTTCTAAGATCATAAAGGATCATCCTGTACGATCCAAAATTGTCCAGTACGATTAGTTCAAAACTTGATATTTTGGATTTAACTAGAT
>NW_021398250.1:0-807 GCF_001605985.2 Dendrobium catenatum | reverse complement strand
TTAACATTATCATTTTATTTGAGAGGGAGTGATTGTATTTGAGTGAATAAAAACATACACATACTCACACATAAGGAGATCATATAAATTTATACTAATCGTAAGGGGCGATATTAGTTCGTATAGGACGATCAGACAGTTATCTCCTATTAAGATCACATGGAACGAATAGGAACTGGCCAGAAAAATTTTCTAAGTCCTATTCGTCCGGGACGAAATTAAAAATCGTCCAGGACAATTTGCTCTCTGTAAGATTTTTGTCCAGACGAAAATAAATTATCGTATAGGACGATTTTCTCTTTGTGAGATTTTCGTCCAGAAGAAAATAAATTATCGTACAGGATGATTTGTTCTCTATAAGATTTTCGACCAGACAAAAATAAATTATCGTACAGGACGATTTGCTCTCTGTAAGATTTTCGTCCAGACGAAATTAAATATCGTCCATGACGATTTGGTCTCTGTAAGATTTTCATCTGGACGAACAAAATTTCGTCCAGACGATACAACCGACTTAGGATGATTTTTTCTACTGTTTTTGGAACCGACCTTGTAATAACCGTTCGTATCGGACGAACTTGGTTCGTACGGGATGATCATCTTGTACCATTTCCTACACATATACTGACATGTTCGTTTCGAGGCTTTTAAGTAATATCGTCCATGACGATCCACGTTCGTACGGGATGATCCACTGCGTTCAGAATTGAAAACTTGCAGTTTTTGTGTGGTTTTTCTTGTCTTTTGTATAAATAGTCCAAATTAGAGTGCACCAAATCTTTTTGTCATTTGATCTTTGTGCCTATT
>NW_021398249.1:0-231 GCF_001605985.2 Dendrobium catenatum | reverse complement strand
GGGCTCCGAGGATTCTTGGGATTGACAGGCTACTACAAGAGGTTCGTGAGGGGATACAGCACCATAGCGTGGCCACTAACAGAACAGTTAAAGAAGGACAACTTTTTATGGGGAGAAGCAGCTTCAGAGGCTTTTGAGAAGCTGAAGAAGGCCATGACGACACTGCCAGTACTTGCTCTGCCGGACTTCAGCCTGGTGTTTGTGGTGGAGACAGATGCTTCAGGCTATGGA
>NW_021398248.1:0-471 GCF_001605985.2 Dendrobium catenatum | reverse complement strand
TTATTAATGTTGCTTATTTCGAAAATTTACCCTAAAACAAGCTGAAGCGCCTAACCAATAAAAACCTCACAAGGAATAAATATCAAATATAAATGTCATGAGATGTATGTTTAAGACAAGTTTGCTCCTGTTCATCAACTTGAAATAATATTTAACACGCTGAAATAAAATCAAAACTATTGTCATGCAAATCAATTAGATAAAAGTTTAGAAAAAGCAAAGCAGATAAAAAATTTAACCAAATGAGGCCAAAAATTATAATGAACAGAGTAATTTTCCATACAACTTCGAAAATTGTTTCATCACAGATTTAGCAAAGTTAGAGTACTTCATATTTTTAAAATTTTAAAATATGTCATTTTAATTAATTATGTGAGTTTTATGCTTCATAATTTTTAGTTATGTTTAATTTTTAACATATATTTGAAATTATGGCATCATTATTGTATAAATTTTATTAATTTTTAATAA
>NW_021398247.1:0-256 GCF_001605985.2 Dendrobium catenatum | reverse complement strand
ATATTTTAAAATGCCCCTTATGTATTAAATATGATCCCTTAAACTAAATAACCCTGCATGTGCTCCGAAAGATGCAATAAATTTCTAAATGCCAATGTTTGAGAATGCTGCGCAGGGTCAAATGCTACAACCCTGCATGTGCTCCGAAAGATGCAATAAATTTCTAAATGCCAATGTCCGAGAATGCTGCGCAGGGTCAAATGCTACAACCCGCATGTTCTCCGATCGTCGCATATAAATTTCAAATCCAACGATC
>NW_021398246.1:0-463 GCF_001605985.2 Dendrobium catenatum | reverse complement strand
GGTGGTTCACTTTAAGTTGTTTGTGACTTAAAGATTTATTTGAATTTTAAGTGTTTCATATTTAGGAGGGTTATGAAGAACCCATAAAGTAATCACATGCTTGCTTTTGGGTAAGCCTGTTACTTATGAATCCTAAGATACAATAATGTAGGCATCCCACCTTTTGGGGGAGATGATTGATCATTGTATCAAAAGGAAACCTAAGTAATTTTTAGGTGTTTTTGGAGTTCTCTTAGTGTTTGGATAAGAGAGAGTGTCTATCTAATAGGGTAAGATAGACATGCCTAAGGGGTTTCACTTAGGCTTTATGAAATCCATCCAATAGAGTAGGATAAACTTCACATATTGGATAATTCCTAAAGGACATCTATAGGTTTAGCATTTTAAATGTCATAGGAAAATCATTCAATTTTGGGTTGAATGAATTAGATTACTTAGATTTTGAGTCTAAGAAGGGTGTCCA
>NW_021398245.1:0-287 GCF_001605985.2 Dendrobium catenatum | reverse complement strand
CCTTACTCGGTTTTTTGCTATGGAAGGAGCTGAGATGGGGAGGAAGAGAAGGGAGAGAGAGAAAAGAGAGAAAGCTCTTCGGACAGTTTCGTTTGTTGCTTCTATTATGAATTTATTCTACTTGAAGTAAGTGATTATACTATTACTCTTATTTTTTATATTTCTGATCACTTCTAATGATATTATCTCTTTCAAATCTATAAAAAATGCAATTTCTCATAATTTATCGTGCTTTCATTGTGTAATTTTTTTTTGTATGATAGATATAGATTATATGAATATTTTGA
>NW_021398244.1:0-408 GCF_001605985.2 Dendrobium catenatum | reverse complement strand
ACCATGCATCATTTAATACACTAATTCTGTCACCCTTTCCCACTCTCCATTTAAATGCATTTTTCAAATGTCTACCACCATCCAACATAATTCGCCAAGCACTAGAAATAATCTTCTTATGGGCTCCATTCATAACATCCCTACCATATTTAAACTTCATTGTTCTATGAAACAATGAATCTGGCTTTTGCATAAAATTCCAAGCCAAACTAGATCTTAAAGATCCAACTCTGAGCAAAGTAGAATGCAAACCCAGCCCTCCCAAACTCCTCGGTTTGCAAACCTCTCCCCAAGCAACATAATGCATCCCATTAGTTCCATCAATTTTATGCCAAATGAAATTTCTACACAATTTTTCCAGCTCATATAATACCCTCTTGGGAACCAAAGAATGAGTGATTAAGAAAT
>NW_021398243.1:0-285 GCF_001605985.2 Dendrobium catenatum | reverse complement strand
ACTTCATAACACCTTTAACAGTTTCCTTCTTCAGTAGAAAAATAAATAAATAAATTATTATCATATTTGGGTTCACCCATTATGATATCCATAAATAACTTCTTTTGAATTAAGATTTATATCAAATTGAAATTAGAGGAGGTAGAAGTCTTATTCATCTTTTTATCGTTATACATCTCATAAGCATCTTACGAGTTGATGAACTTGTTTTATAATTATCTCAGCCAAGTTGTCTATTCATACTATATGATCATGTCCGATTTGTAAATCCATCTTCTTTGTATA
>NW_021398242.1:0-314 GCF_001605985.2 Dendrobium catenatum | reverse complement strand
CAGTTTATACACGCTATATATATAATATTTAAACACTATGTGCAAGTTTATTTATGCTATGTATAAGACTTATACATACTATGTATAAGTTTATAAATATTATATACATAATTTTTACACACTATATGCAAGTTTATACACACTATGTACAAGCATTATATAAACTATGTGTAAGTATTATATACATTATGTATAAGTTTATACAAGCATTGTACATGTTATGTATAAGTTTATACATGCTATGTATAAGCATTATACACATTATGTATAGGTTTATACACATTATCTACAAGCATTATACATATTTTTTATTT
>NW_021398241.1:0-1477 GCF_001605985.2 Dendrobium catenatum | reverse complement strand
ATATTTTGTTTTTAAATAAAATATATAAAAATTTTAAATTTCTTTTAATTTTAAAAGAAGTTTTATATTTTAAATAAATAAAATAAAATAAATTCTCACACGATTCGCTTTATTTATATTTTAATGTTTTCTTTCAATCAAATACATATAGTCGGATATTATACTGTCCCGAAGAGCAGACTAATATCCTCCTATTGATTTGAAAGAAAGGAAATGACAATTCATTCTTCTAACCAGGTGCAGCATAGGAAATATACGAATCATCCTAAAGGCTGATTAGTATATTATCCTATCGACCCGATTAGACTAATGAATCATGAATTTATTTCCATTATCAAATTTAGAAGATATTTAACCCGTCTGTGAGAGCAGATTAACTATCTATCTATCTTATGATTATGAAACTAAATTTTCAAATATTGATAAAGCCTTGGACTACGATCACAGATCTTTCCCTTACCTTGGAAAGGAAACTAAGATAGGGTTTAGATTATTCTGGGATCTAGACTCTCTATAGGTGAAAGTCCCTATAGTTAATTACATCTCCTAAGAGAATACTCTCGATTTAAATGAAGACTAATTACTTTCAAAATTATATACAAATTTTAATTAGATATTTGGGCTAATTTAAATTTTCACGATCGGACTTTAGATTATAAACTTTAAGGTTGAATTTAGAAGAGTTAGAGTTGATTAGAAGGAGGAATGTGCAGAGAGAAGTGTATACGATCTGGACTTACCACCTGCTTAGAGTGGGCTGCCAGCTAACAATCCTAATCACAACAATTCGCCGATGAATGCAAGATTTGAGATGGCTCTATCCTAAGAATCAAGGAAGGGTTAAAGAGTTTAACCCGAATGCAGGATAAAATGCAAAAACTAAAAATCTACAGGAATGCTAATGACGCATGAAACAGTTATGTATAAAAGAATATATTTTATTAATATAGAATTTATCGGTTACATCCTAGAATTTGCAGTAAAGTAAAGGTGGCCAGGTTCCACCGTCAACAAACCTGGGTTCTAAGCCTACGAGAAAATAGAATTAAATACAACTGCTTATGGTCTTCAGGCTCCAGGTCTTCTATGGACTTCCAAAAAGGAACATCCTCCTGGGGGACGATACTACTTTTTTGGAGCCCCATTTTTATATATATAAGCAGTTATCTTTAATTCTTTTACAGACTCAAGACGCTTTACAGACTCAATCTATATACAATAATTCTAAGAAAATAAAACTTTACATTTCTTTACAAGTACATCGATCCCTAGGAGCATTCTATATAAAAGACAGGAAAGTAGAGGCAGTTATGTAATTATGCATGCTATGAGTGCATTGTGAATAGTTATATATGCAGGAAAGTAAAGACAGGAAAGTAAAGTGCACGGCCCTCACTTCATTCACTCTATGCTCTGGTGTACAGACAGAAATAAATATGCATGGTATGCAGTATAGAAAAGTAAGCAAACACACGTA
>NW_021398240.1:0-512 GCF_001605985.2 Dendrobium catenatum | reverse complement strand
AGTATTGTAACAGAGTGTCATGATTTGTTAATAAGGTGTCTATAGAATAAATGTCAGAAGTGCCACGAATATATGGTGGAATTGATGGAGGTAATTGACCTTATAGGGCCTGGAAAGGGGTCATTTGAATAACTATATGAAAGGATGTATTATAACAAAGTTCAGCCCATCAAAAAAATTTAGATCATAATTGGGGAGTAGTGGATGTAAATGTATGAAGATATTGTTCTAAACAATGGTTGAGGACCTCAGTTTACAAGTAACAATGATATGTGTGAAATGTTCGACCACTTGAGAAGCAGAATAATTAGTAGGTAAAGGATCAAAATGAGCATATTTGAACAAACGATTAATTACTATTATAATGGTGGTGTACCCTTTTGATGTAGGTAGGCTGGTAATGAAACCTAGAA
Source organism: Dendrobium catenatum (assembly GCF_001605985.2). Taxonomy (NCBI): domain Eukaryota; kingdom Viridiplantae; phylum Streptophyta; class Magnoliopsida; order Asparagales; family Orchidaceae; genus Dendrobium; species Dendrobium catenatum. Next base: position 99 of record NW_021398240.1, on the reverse strand, counting down.
ATAAATCTTCCCAAATTTGTAATGGGATGGGTAAGGAGTTAAAAGACTGGTAGGAGGCAAGGTAGAGGTTTTAATTTGTTGACAAGTAAGACAATTATT
>NW_021398239.1:0-247 GCF_001605985.2 Dendrobium catenatum | reverse complement strand
TAGTTGAGCTAAGGCTTTAGTCAATGCCAGCCCTAAAGATGACTTTTGCTTGTCTTGTCTCGCCATAACAAGCTGAGCTAGATGGGCCCGCCCGAACCTGCTCCTTTTCTTTGGGGTTCATAATTGTCTGTGGGGTGAATATGGAATTAGACTTTAAACTGGCGTATGCCCTTTCGCTTTAGTTCAATAAGGTTGACACAGTCTTGCTCTATATGAGCATAGATGCGTATGGTATAGGAATCGGTAA
>NW_021398238.1:0-225 GCF_001605985.2 Dendrobium catenatum | reverse complement strand
AATAGTTAAATTATTTTTCTTGTAATTAACTTTATAAAATATTATAATCATCTCACACAAATCTTAATCTCCTTGCTTTTTTCCTTTAAGATAGAACTTATATTATATTTTTAATTTGATGTTCTCGTGGCATTTGTTGATTGGATACCTTTGAATGAATTAAAAATTGCCACATCATTAAGACATGTTTGATGAGACCAAAATAAGACTTCTTGTCTAATTTTT
>NW_021398237.1:0-231 GCF_001605985.2 Dendrobium catenatum | reverse complement strand
CTTAGGTCTAACAACCTATTTACTAGACTCAACATTATAAATCCTAAATCAATCAACTGTTATTTCAACCAAAGAACTTGTGTCATATAGCTTCCTAAGATAATGTATTCAACTTCAGTAGTAAATAGGGCTACATAATTATATTTTATATTGGACCAAGAAATTAAAGAATTTCTAATAAATTGATATGTTCTAGATGTACTCTTTCTATCAACCCTACAACCTATAAAG
>NW_021398236.1:0-640 GCF_001605985.2 Dendrobium catenatum | reverse complement strand
CTTGTGACATATAACAACACTATTGATGTATCGGAATTAAATGTAGAGAGGCATATGTGCATGATGACACACACATGTCTTTATATTTAAAACGATAGAACCGTCTTTCCATAGAATAATTGGGAAATTTTTGACGTGTGTAAATAACTTAGGGTCTTAAGAAGTTCTAAGTACTTTATTAGACATTGTTCTGGTAGTGGGTGTTAGATCATTGGGGAGTTATTTTTTTGAAAACTGATAAATAAGAGTAATGAGTTGATCTTTTTGTTCATTGTAGATACAAATAGTCCGGATCGGATTTTTCAATAATAGCTTTGTAATAGTTGTTAGTAGTACAATTATTACAGCATGAGGACGAATCAGAATTTGAATTAAATTCCTCTTCGTCAGTTATAGAATTATTAGATGAGTCATTTGAGTCTGACTCTTCTGAGTTTAACAGGATTTTCATTAATAATTCTTTAGTGTTATTATCTAAATTTAATTGCGTTATTTTTTCTTTCATAGGACATTTATTAGAATAATGTCCCATTTTTCCACATTTGAAGCATTTAATAGCTTTCTTTTTGGATTTCTTTTGAAATTGATTTGTGCTTTCAGAATTTTTTCTAAATTTTTCTTTATATGGCTTTTTATAAAA
>NW_021398235.1:0-280 GCF_001605985.2 Dendrobium catenatum | reverse complement strand
GTCATCCTGTGACGTGGATAAGTAGGATTTAGGGTCTTTGGAAAGAAGAGGTCTACCTACTATTTAAGGCATACTACGAGACCGAATGTAGTATCATCGACTCCTAAATCTAGGTTGGGATTAGAGCTCCACGAAACACTAATACCCGTGTCCTAGCTAATGCAGTGCAAAACCTGGACTTATCCCAGCCTGGATTGAGGGAGCCAGCTAACCACCTAATCCATTTAAAACCATGCTGTCAAGTCAGTTATGAAAGATGGGTGGGTGGTACAATTCTTTG
>NW_021398234.1:0-244 GCF_001605985.2 Dendrobium catenatum | reverse complement strand
AAAACAAGGAAGGTTAAGAGAGTTACCTGAAATGGTCCCAACGGGCGTGCCATTTTTTGTTAGTGGAATTTTGAAAACATATTTTAAAAATATTATTCTTCTTTGGGGATTTTAAGATTAAGGTTGAGCTCTAATCCTAAAGTCGAATCAACTCGTTAGAAAGAGTATATCACCCCGGAGGACAAAGATAAACTTTCATTGCGGTGCTCAGACTTAGAATTATGTAAACTCATCTTGAATATTA
>NW_021398233.1:0-251 GCF_001605985.2 Dendrobium catenatum | reverse complement strand
TTTCAAAGTCGCGGGATCGGCCTCTCGAAATACACGCTAATACATTTGATGTTTTTGTTTTGTTCCGCTCAAAATTAACCAAACAGGAGAATTTAGTAAATACATGTATTTATTTTACTTTACCCTCCTAATTCAGGCAACCAAACAGCCCCTTAGTTCCTTCTAAGATGTCGTCACCCCCAAAGAGAAAAGTAATTTGCTGGCATATTTTCTGATCAAGTTCTGTGTATTTTATGCTTATGCTATGCATA
>NW_021398232.1:0-867 GCF_001605985.2 Dendrobium catenatum | reverse complement strand
GGACGAGAGAAAGAATGAATTTAAACTGGGTGGAGGCGAAAAGGTGCATTACCTTAAAGTGAATCTCGCTTTAAATCAGAATGCGAGAGGGAGTTATTTTGGTAGAGGCAAAATGAGGAAAAGATTCCTCATTTTCTTTTGACAAGAAGTTTTCAGAGGCATTTCTGTGAGGTTTCTTAGCCAATACCTTTTGTCTTTTGCTTAAGGAGTCCATTGTTGATTTGAAGTTGAAAGGGATTGAAAGTGAAGTTTGGAGATGTGATTGTTGAGTTAGAAAGCCTTCATATTTAAAGAAAAATGATATGTTTGTCCTGGACAAAAATAGTTTGTCCTGGATGAAAATTATCATTCGTTTGGACGAAAAAATTTCATACAGACGATCCAATTCGTCCAAAATGTAACAGCTTTTCGTAATCAACACAATTTACGATGCGTCCCTTCGTACAGGCTTTTTGACTTGACCGATTGTACAGACGAAAAATTTTTTGTACGGATGATCAAAAAGTTAATTTGTTTTAATGTCTGTTGAAAATTGTCCTCTACAATGAAACGACGTCTGTTCGTCTGGACGAACAAAAAGTTCGTACGGACGAACTTCACATTTAAAACTGCCTTATCCACTCAACCGCTGCATTCAATCGTTCTGACGTTTGAGAGAGAAAAAAATTTCGTCCTGGACGATTATAAGATCGTACAGGCGAACTACATTAAAACTGCTCTCAAAATGTTTCATATCACACAAACTGAATCTTACACACATCGTCCAGTACGAAAAATTTTGTCCCGGATGATTTCAAAAGATTTTTGGATTTTTAATTTTTTTTTTATTCAAGAAAATCAAACAAAACATTCAAAACACAGAAAACA
>NW_021398231.1:0-1641 GCF_001605985.2 Dendrobium catenatum | reverse complement strand
TGTCAACTTGCTATATAAGTTGCCAACTTGTATGAATGAGTAGTTTCTATGTTTTAGTGTCTAGTTTCCTAGCTTAGGCAAGTATGTCCTGTTAAGCTCTACGCTATATATGCTCTGGCAAGTTCACTATAATGCTTGCATGTTTAGTGCCTTTTCTTCATATTCTATTGTGCTTCCTCGAAACAAATCGATTTTATTTGAATTGGACTATTAAGATATTAAAAATTATAAATGGAGTTTCATTATCAAGAGAAAATTTTTAAACTAAACATCATTTAAATTAAAATAAACATGAATTACTTCTCATAACTAACCTGACTATCAACCAACCTATCCAGCTCGTCTCTGCAGGTCGCAAGACTTTCAACTGGTAATGTCCGTATGCGTTTCTTGTTCCGCCTAAAAGTCATCTATGCTCATAATAGAAATGTCCCGTCAAAGCTAAGAACAAATGACGCTCCTCTTTAAAAAATAATTGCGCTACTACGTTTCACTTATCAATTCCTATGATAAACCAACACAACCTCCTTTACAACTCAAAAACATTCACAAACAAACATAATTTATCATAAAAAAATATTTTAGACGAAAAGTATAATCAAAGGTAAAATTTAGCTTGATTTTGATTATAAGAGATCAAGTAAATGCTTTTAACATAACATAAACATTCCAAACTGAGCTCAACTAATGGTGATTTTTGTTGGGGTGGATTTGTTTGACCATAAGAAAAAAATTCCCCTTTTAGAAGCTAGCTTTGGAACTAACTGGATTGAGTTTGACCTTCTTGCCACCATGGTCTTGTCGGAGCTTTCTAACACTCACACCAGTACGTTGTGGGAAGGCAGGGAAATGACAAAGTATGGTTGCTCACACATTGCAGAAACTCAAGGATGTAAATGTCAAACCACTCTTTGGCAAAAATTAGGGCATTTATAGAGTATTGGAAGATTCATGGCGGTAGAATTTTAACAACCTGAGTTGGTACCAGACGGTTGAGCAAATTTGAATTGACTTAATGGGATGCAGGCAAATATGCAAGAGGAGCTAGGAGCTTGAGTTAGGTTGTTTGGATCTAATGGCTCATATGATAGGCACATCGCTTTAGGCTGTGGAAATTTTTGACTAATCGATGGCCACCATTGACTCTATAAGTGTTGGGTTTGGTTTAGGTAAGCTTAGGGTACTGATTAGGTCACATGGGTAAGCTCAAGGCAGGCCAAATTCTCTTTGAATGAGTTTTAGACCATTTTGGGCTCACTTGGGTTAGCCTAATTGGGTGACCCAAGCAAGCCCAGAGTTTGGGCTGGCTAGGGTAGGTAGTTTAAGATGTTTGCATACAATTGAAGTAGTTTGGTATCAAAACAAAACCCGAAAGACCATTAATAGGATAGGTCTTGTCGTGTAGAGTAGTGATATGTGAATCTCAAGATCTAGTTTAAAAAAAAAAATATTTTTTCTTTTAATATAAATCTTAAAACAAATAACAGACTATAAAGGCACTAAAATATCCGAAGGACTACAAACTAACTTGTCCAAAAGATTAGATATTCTTTCATCATGAAAATGTATATAAAAAATCTACATTACAATATATTATTAAAGGCAACAAAATACTGAGCAAAATAGAAAAAATAATTACAA
>NW_021398230.1:0-218 GCF_001605985.2 Dendrobium catenatum | reverse complement strand
TCCAGAAGAAACCTATTCATCCCAGGACGAACTGAACTGACATACGTCAGTTGGTTACGTCTTGAAAAATTTTGTGAACCGACTTATGCAATAACCATTTCATACCGAATGAACTTGGTTCGTATGGGACGAATAGCATGTACGAAAATATTTCGTACCAATATACATAAGGTTTATTTCTAACCATTTAAGTAAAATTGTCCAGGACGATCCACGAT
>NW_021398229.1:0-221 GCF_001605985.2 Dendrobium catenatum | reverse complement strand
TCTCTAGAATAATTTATTTCCATATTTTCATTTTATGTGTAGGCTTGGGACGGCTATAATTTTTTATAAAATTATGATGAATTTATTGTGGGGAGAACAATTAAATTATTATGATTGTAAAAATAACTTTTCATCATAGAAAATAATAATCAAATTAAAGTAGTGAGGTAATAATAAAAAATAATAATCAAATTAAATTATAATTATCATGTGAGGTGCAA
>NW_021398228.1:0-259 GCF_001605985.2 Dendrobium catenatum | reverse complement strand
GGAGTTGAGGAGTTCGGGTTGGAGAGGCTTCTCACGCGAACTAGAGAAGAAGGGAGTTCGTTCGAGGAAAGAGCAAAGAGTGCAATCATGAACTGCAAAGGGGCGATGGGGCTGGGGTTGTTTCGCGAACTGCAGGGAGAGAGGGCTTCTGTGCGTGAACTGGAGGAGATGAGTGGGCTGTGCTTCATGCTAATTTCAGAGAAAGGGAGAGAGTGGACCGTGAACTGCAAGGACTTGGGGTGGTTGTGCGAAGTAGAGG
>NW_021398227.1:0-526 GCF_001605985.2 Dendrobium catenatum | reverse complement strand
GGCCATCTGATCTTTGATCGGATGGTCCAGATCTTCTAAGCATGAGCTCCTAGATGATTGCTAAGCATACATGAAGTTGGTGGGAGCAGGAAATCAAAGGATAAGGGGTACATCAGGTGGAAAGGTGCCTTGGACCCCACATATGCATGTTGAGTTAATCTAAACCATTGGATGTTGATCCAAGGGCTGCAAATGGCTTAAGAAGACTCTGGAAAGAATCTAGGAAGCTGGGGATATTTAAATTAGAGTAAAAATGATTTTAAAGTGGTCATTTTGACCATTTAATGGTCATTTGACCAGTCATTGATTGGTTTGACCAGTCAATGGTCCATAAGGGTTGAGGTGGTAGGTGAGTACTTAATGAATTAGCTTGGAAGGAATATCAAGGCATAGGTTCAATTGTTTAAGTGAAATAACCTATGTATAAGGAGATTTGACCATAGGTCTGAAATTGCTCTCATACCAATTGAAATTGCTAGATGCGCTAAGAAGGGGGTGAATTGGATGATTAAAAACTTCTTTAATG
>NW_021398226.1:0-286 GCF_001605985.2 Dendrobium catenatum | reverse complement strand
TCGGGGAGCATAGGTGGCGATCAAAGCGAACATTGACAGCGATCAAAGCCTAGTTCTCTTGTGCCGGTCCAAGTTTTCTTGGATTGGTAGCTTGAGGAGCATAGGTGACGATCAAAGCGAACATTGGCGGCGATCAAAGCCTAGTTCTCTTGTGCCGATCCAAGTTTTCTTGGATTGGTAGCTCGGGGAGCATAGGTGGCGATCAAAGTGAACATTGGCGGCGATCAAAGCCTAGTTCTTTTGTGCCGATCCAAGTTTTTTACTTGGATTGGTAGCTCGGGGAGCA
>NW_021398225.1:0-311 GCF_001605985.2 Dendrobium catenatum | reverse complement strand
CCAACATGTTCACGATAAGTAGTTACTTCAGCTTTTTGGTACAGCACCACCTCCTCCTCCATATCAGGGTCCATCTGAGTGATTTGTTCAGTGTTTGCTCTATGTCTGTTCTGTACTTCAGTATTGTTCTTATGTTAGTGATTTCCTTTTGTGTGTTATCTTTCCATGTTTTAATTGTGTTAATATTGATATCAAAGAGTTTAAATTGTAATAGTTTTTATCCGATATAAATATAAGTTTCAATGTTTTGTTTTTAAATGTTTTAGAAATGTGTATTAGACTTTATGACATTCATTTTATTTTAATCTTAA
>NW_021398224.1:0-200 GCF_001605985.2 Dendrobium catenatum | reverse complement strand
GTGGTGTTTTTCTTGTGTCCAATCATGTAAGTCAATCCTATAGGAATGAGTCTCAATCATATCAATTATGTTATTAGGAATCAGTCTCATATAACAACATATCACAAGTCATATATCATTCATGTAAGAAGTCGTCGCTTCCTATCAATCGGCATATCATATCATATCAGTTAATCTTTTTATACCTCATTTTTTTCCAC
>NW_021398223.1:0-744 GCF_001605985.2 Dendrobium catenatum | reverse complement strand
TCCAGACTACAAAGACTTCAAATCAAATTCAGCATGATATACTTTGTGTATTTAAAAAATTGTATATTTCTTTGAATTAAATTTGAGAGGGAGTGATTGTAATTGAGTGAGTACACACACACACTTTAAGAGATCTTGAGAAATTTGTACTGATCGTACGAGACGATCAAGTCAGTTATCTCCTCGTAAGAGTAATGGAACGAACAGGAATTGAAGAAAATTTTTCTAAGTCCTGATCGTTAAGGACAAAGTATATTCGTCCCAGGATGAAATGTTCTCTAGTAAATTTTCATTCAAGAACGAAGTGTATTCATTCCAGGATGAGTTGCTCTCTGGAGCATTTTCGTCCAGGATGAAGTGTATTCGTCCCGGGACGATTTGCTCTCTGGAGAAATTTCGTCCGGACGAACCCTAATTCGTCCCAGGATGAAGTGAACCGACTCTGAAAATTAAGTGTCGTTCTATAGTTTTAGGGAACCGACCTATGGAATAACCGTTCGTACTAGACGAACCTAGTTCGTATGGGACGATGTGTGCGTACAAAGTCATTTTATACCCATTTACATTAGGTTCGATTTCAACGCTTTTAAGTAAAATCGTCTAGGACGATCCACGATCGTACGAGATGATCCAATTTGTATTGACTTGAAAATTTATAGTTTTTGGATAGTTTTTTGTGTCTTTCCTATAAATAGTCCAAACTAAATTGCCACATAATCTTTTTGCCTACTGATCTTCGTGCCT
>NW_021398222.1:0-324 GCF_001605985.2 Dendrobium catenatum | reverse complement strand
TGGTCATGAGGGGATATATGTGAATCCAAAGGTTGATTCAACACAAATCTAAACCTCAATTGAATTTTTTGGGTCCAATTGAACCAGCCTCCAAGAAGAGGAAAGTAGAGGGTAAGAGCAAAAAGAAAGGCGGGGACTTCTCCCCTTCAGCTAATTAATGTCTTTATTAATTTTTTGGAACTGTAGAGGGGTCAGAAAGAAGGAGACCTCCCTCTACCTTAAGGAAGTTGTAAAGGATAATTCTATTTTTTTGTGGGCCTTGCTGAAACTAAGGTCGCTTCGATCAATATGAAGGATGTCAAAAAACTAATTGGCAACAACTGG
>NW_021398221.1:0-1030 GCF_001605985.2 Dendrobium catenatum | reverse complement strand
TTCTCCATGGTAATCTTGAGGAAGAAGTGTATATGAAGCAGCCAAAGGGGTTTGAAGATCATGTTCATCCCAATTATGTATGTAAATTACACAAGGCATTATATGGGCTTAAACAAGCTCCAAGGCAGTGGTTCAAAACGCTCTGCAATCATCTCAAATTTCTCGGATTCAAAAATGGCACAGCTGACACATCGCTGTTTGTATTCCGTCAAAATCAAGTGGAATTATATATGGTCATCTATGTGGATGACATTTTATTAACAGGGAATGATAGTAACATGATAACACAAGTAATAAGACAGCTACAACAGAAGTTTGCAATGAAAGACATGGGATTGATCACAAATTTTCTTGGCATTCAAATTACCAAACATAAGGACACTTATTTCATGTCTCAGACAGCATATGCCAAAACTATACTAAACAATGCAGGACTTGCACAATGCAAACCAACAGCTACTCCTACTTACACAAAATGCATAGCAGAAACCAAAACAGATGAGATCACGATGGAAGCTCATACGTACAGACAAATCACTGGAGCCTTACAGTATCTAACAATAACTAGACCAGACATCACGTATGCAGTTAACGTGCTCTGTCAAAACATGCACAATCCAGCTCAAGAACACATGCATATGCTCAAGAAACTTTTGAGATACATAAAAGGCACAGTTAACTTTGGTATTCCTGTTACATCCGAACCTCTTCAAGTTTATTCCTACTCTGATGCTGATTGGGCAGGAGACAAACAAACGAGAAGGTCAACAACAGGATACTGCACATTTCTAGGGAATACTATTCTCTCATGGTGTGTCAAGAAACAACACACGGTGGCAAGGTCATCAACAGAGGCGGAATACAGGGCATTGGCCGCTGCAACAGCTGAAGTTATTTGGATAAGAAAACTTCTTAAAGATTTCAACATAGAGCTCAACACACCAACTGAGATACGGTGTGACAATACATCAGCTATAGCGTTAGCAAATAACCCTGTATTCCATTCCAGAACAAAGCACATTGAAATTGA
>NW_021398220.1:0-219 GCF_001605985.2 Dendrobium catenatum | reverse complement strand
AGCTATTGACTGAGGATCGGGTTTCGTAGGCTTCGTGACTTTACTAGTGAATTCATGTTGATGTAGGCCTTGGAGGCCTAATATGAATGTTTTAAACCAAACATATCGGTTGTGTCACGACCCGGCCCGGTTAGCTCGCAAGTGCGAGGCGGAAACAGAGATCGGACGGAAAAGAGACCAATTAACAAAACATTACATAGAATTTTCCATAAAGAATTT
>NW_021398219.1:0-228 GCF_001605985.2 Dendrobium catenatum | reverse complement strand
AATCAGTACGACGAATCAATGTATCAATATATCATGTAAGGATCTGTCGTATCAATAGTATCCATATGTTCATATCATATCCATATCAATGTCGATGTCGGTATCTATCTATCTATCGATACAATCTATATGCGTATCCATATCAATATTGGTGCCGGTATCTATGAATCAAAAACATACAATCGAAATGATAAATCCATAAATCCGTCATTAAATCCGTTCAATAAT
>NW_021398218.1:0-258 GCF_001605985.2 Dendrobium catenatum | reverse complement strand
ATTTATAAAGGGAAATTTGTGCAATCTAGGATAAAATTTATTTTTAAGCCTTTTTCAAAAAATTGTTTCATATTTGATTTAAGTCTTAAATCGAGTCAACTAGCTTGCATTATAATAGAAACAAATTTAAATGTCTAAAACTTTTTTTTTTATATTTATTTAGGCATCAGATACCCAATATATAGTAAGGGGTCGATTAAGGACTACTCTAGATGTCATCCCTATTCTCAAAAGCCTGTCTTTAATAATGTCCCTACC
>NW_021398217.1:0-325 GCF_001605985.2 Dendrobium catenatum | reverse complement strand
TGGCTTCTCAATTGAATGGATCATCACAACATTAAATGTCTATTTTGTTTTACCATCGTTTGTTATTTATTGATGTGATATTGTTTTGTATGTCTCATTTATTTCATCGAAGGTCATGTACGTCAAAAATCATGTAAGTGTTATAGTATTAAAGCTTTTTTCTTTTTTTTTGAAGGGGGGACATATAGGTCAATTAATGCAAATTCATGCACACATCACATATGCAAAATTTAAATCCAAAATCTCTGAGTTAGTAACCAAAGCTACCAACTAATAAATCAAGATGAGCTGTGTATTACAGTAGTAAAGCAACAAACTACTATCT
>NW_021398216.1:0-291 GCF_001605985.2 Dendrobium catenatum | reverse complement strand
TTTTCACACTTCATTTTCTTTAAAGCCTCTCTAGCTTTAGTTTTATTAATGCATTTATAAAAAAATGCTATTTTCATATAGGTTGCTAAGGCCACTTAAGTCAATCATCTTCTCACAATCATTATTGAAAAGCTTATAAAAATATATCATTCACCTTTGTTGAATATCATCTTCTAATAAAAATACTTTTTATCTTCATCCTTAATACGATTCACTTTAACTAAATCCTTTCTTCTTCTATCTCTTTGCTTGGCTAACTTATGCATACATGTTTTGCCCTCCTTAAAATCT
>NW_021398215.1:0-518 GCF_001605985.2 Dendrobium catenatum | reverse complement strand
AGGAGAGAGTTGTAGTTGACTCCATCAAATGTTTGAATGTCCCTCCCTCCCACCGCTTCTGTGGGTTGATTTAAGTTTTGAATTAAGATCTACTTCAAATTTAGGTTGATTCTAGAAATAAATATTTTATCAATCTTCTAGCAATTTTCTACCTTAATAGAGATTCACGCAAGTCTAAAATCTGTTCAATGATTTTCAAAAGTCAAGTCGATCCCCTTTTCAAAAAAAAAAGATTGGATGTGCTTTGAGGATTATTCTTCCTTGTATAAGAGAACGAATTTTCTTCTCTAATATTTGAGATATAATCCCAACATTCAAAATAAAAAGATTAATCAATTTAAGGTATTCGAAGAAAGTGGAGCCTCTTCTCGAATTCAATTGAAGTTAAAAGATGTGTGAATGCGCTAAAAAATTAAAAGATGCGCGAATGCGCCAAAAATTAAGAAGTGCACGAAGTGCACAAAAAGTCAAAAAGATACACAAACTGTATCACCAAAGAAAAAGAAGAAGAGTAAGAT
>NW_021398214.1:0-254 GCF_001605985.2 Dendrobium catenatum | reverse complement strand
ATTATAATTAAGTAGAACTCTTCTTCGTGGGATGGACACACATTTTTATCACTTTATTACTTGATCAACATGCATAATGGCTTAATTAGTGGGTTTACATTATTTTTATTTTAATGAAAATCTAAGCATGTTCATATTGACACTAGTTCTTTATACAACTCATATCATTGACTTCATAGTCCACATTAACTCAGAAGTTATGGGTAATATGCATTATGCCTATGACTGCTTTGAGGAAACTGGTGAGTGAGCTG
>NW_021398213.1:0-217 GCF_001605985.2 Dendrobium catenatum | reverse complement strand
CAACCTATAAAACGCCAACCAAAGCCACTCCTTACTCTCTAGTGTTCGGTGTTGAAGCCGTATTATCATTAGAGATTGAACTACCTTCACTCCGGGTAGCAATCCAAAATGACCTCACTCAAGAGCAAAATGCCCGCCTCAGAATGGAAGAGCTCGACGCACTTGATGAAATCAGGTTATAAGCTCAACAAAACCTGGAAATCTACCGAGAAAGAAT
>NW_021398212.1:0-227 GCF_001605985.2 Dendrobium catenatum | reverse complement strand
TTAAATAATTTATTAAAATCTCAAAGTTAATTATATATTTTAATATATTGGTGGTTAATTGATAGACCAAATGAGCCCCAATTGATATGAAATCTAAACCCTAAGTTAGTGAAAACCAAAAAAGTTTTCCATATGAATTTGAGAGCATCAAAGCCCTCCTTAGTATTATTATAAAATTTTGAAAGTAAATGCAACTATACTTTGGAAAAATTTTCAAGGTAGTTTCA
>NW_021398211.1:0-352 GCF_001605985.2 Dendrobium catenatum | reverse complement strand
ATAAAAAAATTGGTCAAAATAAATTTAGGCCCCCCTGAAAAAAATTCTGCTCCACCACTATATTTGACCGTCATCGTCCGATTATCATTGTGCAACAACAACCATCCCACTGCAATGATCATACTGTTCTGAAATGCTTTTAAATTGGTTTAAAGTTTTGATTAGTTCTCTTTCATTAGTTTAACACAAAAGTACTTGAAAAGCTTTGATGCAATTTTTTTCTTTCATAAAATATGATATTTTGTATACAGAACATTAGCTAGAGAAAAATCATGAGATCCGACCCAATTCAAGGTATTTCATTGATGTAACTCATATATTAAAAATTACACACTTTAAATAGAGAAAATAT
>NW_021398210.1:0-231 GCF_001605985.2 Dendrobium catenatum | reverse complement strand
ACATTTTTCATCAAATTAAGGTGTTAGAAAAGCTAGGTTATTTGGGCCCTTATGATTGCCATATAGAAGTTTTTCCATCAAGTTTATGTGCCAATAAAACTTATTTGTAAGAGTTGCCCTAAAGCATAAGCCAGCAACCACCTAAGCAACACCTTTGTCAAGTGTGTCAATAAATTATGTGCCTTAATAAATAACTATTAGAACACTTTAATGTACCTAAATAATTAGATT
>NW_021398209.1:0-414 GCF_001605985.2 Dendrobium catenatum | reverse complement strand
TGGGAGCTTCTCTCTCTAGAAAAAAACCAAAATAGTCATGATCCGATTTTGGTAGCATGAATAACCAAAAAATTTTCCCAATATGAATGAAAAATATCATTTATATGAATAGTGATCGAGGATGAATAAGAGAAGATCGTCCCAGTATAAATAAAAAATATAATATGTACGAATAGTGTTTGAGGATGAACCAAAGAAGATCATCCTGATACGAACAAAAATATTATATGTACAAACTTCACATTCATCAAAAACAGAGAAGATCGTCTCAGTATGAATGAAAAATATCGTCCGTATGATCTTCACATTCATCAAAAGTAGAGAAGATCATCCCAATATAAACAAAAAATATTGCCCATACGATCTTTACTTAGAAATTTTTTTGCCATTTTCTGTTCATTCCATTGCTCGTTG
>NW_021398208.1:0-206 GCF_001605985.2 Dendrobium catenatum | reverse complement strand
ACTTCTAGAACATGTCAGTTTATTGGAAATTCTTTAGCCTCTTGGTCCAGTAGAAAACAAAATTCAGTAGCCCTATCTACTGTAGAAGCTGAATACATTGCATTAGGAAGTTGTATGGCATAAGTACTTTGGTTGAAATAACAATTGATTGATTTAGGATTAACTATAGCCACTATTCCAATTTATTGTGATAACACTAGTGCTAT
>NW_021398207.1:0-482 GCF_001605985.2 Dendrobium catenatum | reverse complement strand
TATATATATTGAAGACTTTTACAAAAGTGATTAATATTGCAAAATTAAGGTGCATTTGTAATATTTTTTTTTTAATTTCTACATATTTGGATGTAATTTTATAAATTACAAAATATATCTACACTCAAAGATTTTTGTTAATTTATGATGGTTGTCCATATAATAAATCACACTAAATAAATTTTACATTTATCTTAACTTAAGATGGTGGAATTTATTGAGGAGTATTTGGGATCATTTTTATCATTATCATACTCTTATTTGATTTTTTTTAGAAATTTGTATGGCAAAGTGTGCTTCGTAATCAGCTAAGATTTTGCTTAGGACGACTTTCTTACTGCTTCTTAAAGCAGCTTTCTAGTAAAAAAATTTAAATTTTTGTACTAGAAAGCTGCTTTAAGAAGCAGTAAGAAAGTTGTTTCAAACGAAGCCTACATTAAAGTGCGTTGATAACACGTGAAGATCAAGGTGGCCATTGAAAA
>NW_021398206.1:0-251 GCF_001605985.2 Dendrobium catenatum | reverse complement strand
CATTCTTAAAGAAATTAATAATTAGACTGTTAAGTGATTTCAGTGAATTACTGTTGAGTAAACTATTAAGTGAAGGAATTATTATTATTAAGCAAAGTTAATTACTTATAAATAATTCCTTACAGTTATTTCCTGAAGAGGTGTGTTCCCTTTTGGACGTGAGTATAGGATAACTATCAATGGCCCTCTTTGAAATCTATGGTATACCCGGGATGACGGAACCATGGGATCTTGATCGGGTTTACCTCCAT
>NW_021398205.1:0-320 GCF_001605985.2 Dendrobium catenatum | reverse complement strand
AAAAAAATCTAATGTAATGATACTAACATGTAAAAAAAGAACTATTGTATATATGCTAACATGTGAAAAAACATACTAGGTGATTCATATTTATTTCATTATTATTATCACTAAGTAATTCACTTTCATCTGATGAGACCACATCCTCACTACTAACATCTTCAATGTTCTCCTCAATGTATAAGTCTACCTCCTCAAACTGCAACTTGATTTCATTAGCTATAATTTGATCATCTACATCATTAACAGACTCTTTGAAGTTCGACATACACTTTTCGTGATGTGCCACTAGTATTAATACATAATTCCTAATAAACCCC
>NW_021398204.1:0-1245 GCF_001605985.2 Dendrobium catenatum | reverse complement strand
CTATCATCAAAATCATAAACCATAGATCCGTAACACATTCAAAAGCCTATCAACTTCCTACTCAATTGCAAGCTAATAATCTGGTGCAAAGTTTCAATTATTTTGGATTACTGGCTTGTATGTTGGGTAGATCTTAATGGAGTGCATGATTACTTCAGGGTTGATTCCAAGTATATCAGTCGAACTCCATGCAAATATATCTTGTTTTGTACATAAAAAATCTACATACGTTTTCTTCTCTTCATCTAAGAGAAGTGGTCTGATTTGTACTATTATTGAAGGGTGCTCATTTGATAGAGAAACACAAATAAGATCTTCTATAAGGGAGGCCCTATGAGGAAAATCTTCACCTCAAAGATCAAAATCTTTGATGCTTAAAGTAATTGATGGGCAAGGTTGAGCCTGCCTGAGATAGTAGGATTGTGCTACTTATTGATCTCCTCGTATAATGCCAATCCCTATTGGGGTGAGATTTTTTAGTTTAAGGTGAGGGATTGAAGCAATAATCCTAAAGATTGACTAGAGCAACCTTCTGAAGATAGCATTGTAGGCCAATTTTGACTTCACCACAATAAATTGGATGGAATGTATAGCTTGATGAGGAAATTCTCCAAGTATAATTGGAAGACTAATTGTTCCTTCCACTCGTACAGGTAGATTTTCAAATCCATATAATAGAGCCGCAGTTGATTGCAACTTCTCTCTAGAGAGGCCCATGTTGAGGAAAGTGGAATAGAATAATACATCTACATAGCTCCTATTATCAACCAAGATCCTTTTAACATTATAGCATGGGTCACTAATTCCTGCACTAATTATAAGTGGGTTTTGATGAGAGGTCTTTATTGCATTTATGTCATAATCATAGAAGGAAAAAGAGTGATTGGTGCGAGACTTTTTAAGCATTGTCTCTTTGCTAGCTGCAATCAAGTCTTGACTAGGTATTATAGAACCTCTAGCAATGGTTTAAATTTCTCCAACCACTTGATGATTGTTTGATGATTGCCTTTGATGTTGATTCTGCCCCCCAATCAAACCACTCTCATCTTGCGTCAGTGGGTTCTGGATGAATTATCGGAGATTTCCTTGTCGGATCAATCTCTCGATTTCTTTCTTGAGCTGCAAGCTTCAGTAGTGTGTCTGGTGGGAAAAATTGTTGTGTCACCACGCAGATTTTGGTTTTTCCTATTTTGTAATCGAATACTGCATTTAAGAATAAAGTACAATCTTGAGAGACTGACACAA
>NW_021398203.1:0-263 GCF_001605985.2 Dendrobium catenatum | reverse complement strand
ATTAAAACCAAGTAATATTAATGTATTACAAAAATATTTAGATTTACCTTAATTCAGTAAATGGGGAATTGATTTTAGAGCTACTATATTAAACTCTAGTTAAATTTAACAAAACTGATTACATAATAATTAATTTAATTTTACCTTAATAGATCTTGCCGAAATCCCCTCCTCAACTTGTCGATCTCCCGTAATTAAAGCAAATCGTGACCCGCAAGAACGAGTGTTGAGCGAAAGACACCAAAGTGATTGACATAGTTATA
>NW_021398202.1:0-214 GCF_001605985.2 Dendrobium catenatum | reverse complement strand
AATCAGTCATTTTGAAGAGAGAGAAAATTTATAAAAACGAAAATATCTTTTGAGGAGAGAGAAAGTCGAGGGATTTTTGGAAAAAATTGATTTTCGGACGAAGCGGAGAATAAATGTTCTGAAATGTTATTACCTACATTCTGTGCAAATTTGGTAAATTGTGATTTTCAGAAAAAATTGTGTAAATTCTGTATACTGTCGTTGTGCTGCCCGA
>NW_021398201.1:0-227 GCF_001605985.2 Dendrobium catenatum | reverse complement strand
CTTCATTCAACATACTTTTCTTCCTTAATGGACCCCCAATCTACCATTAAAGGAACTGACAAAGCTAATTCATGGAGCTCCCCCACACATCTGGATAAGGCGTCAGCTGCTTTATTTTCCAAACCAGGCTTGTATTGGATCTCAAAATCATAACCTAGTAGTTTGGATAACCACCTCTGATGTTCCTCAGTCACCATTCTTTGTTCTAGCAGGTATTTCAAACTTCT
>NW_021398200.1:0-284 GCF_001605985.2 Dendrobium catenatum | reverse complement strand
AGGTAGGCGAGTGACCCCTCGATCCACTTGTCAACCACGACAACCCCGCGGAGATATGAACATTTCTAAAACTTAAAACCTTGCTTCAATGTCCGTGGCAAACCAGAGAACCGCCCCATGCACACCTTTATTGCGCGTGGTGGGATGGGACCCTGGTGCGGCACGTACGGCGAAGCGGGGTCGCTTATTAAGTACCCCCGGGCGGGGGAAATCGAAATTGATTATCAAAAATGCTTTTTAAAATCCTATGCACGCCTTTATTGCGCGTGGTGGGAGAAAACAAA
>NW_021398199.1:0-244 GCF_001605985.2 Dendrobium catenatum | reverse complement strand
TGTGTTGCTGTTGAAGGGCACGGTATTCAGTCTGCATAGCTTGTTTCCAGTGAGCATGAGGCGCGGCTTGCTTGTAGGTAGTGGGAGTAGGAGGGAGAGAACCTGTATTAAGCAGAGAGATAATCTTTTTTGGTTTGTGTATACCTGCTTTGGATCGAGTTAACATATGATGGCTGGTTTGTTGAGACGAGACACCCGCGACAGGTGGAGAGGTATCCAAGTTGGTAGCCGTGTGCGAGTTATC
>NW_021398198.1:0-735 GCF_001605985.2 Dendrobium catenatum | reverse complement strand
TCATATTAAAGCAAATAATGTACTATTACAGTATAACCCCTATGAGCTAATTTTGTCTTGGTGCTGAAAGCAAAATAAGTTGCACAAAATCTAACTTGTACAATCAGGTGCTTCAAAAATTAAGTCTTGCTTACACGTATAAATTGCATAAAACAAATTAGGGCTTCACTTGTTTACAATTTTCATATGATCATTTTTTTTAATATTTCTATGAGAAATTTGTTAAAATTAATGATATGAAAATAATGTTTTTTTTTTACTACAACACACTTCTATTTAAGACTTAATCCGATACGACTTTCTTAATGCATCTTAAAACAGCTTTTTAGTATAAAAAATTTTATGTAATAAAAAGCTGCTTTAACACTTCAGAAAAATCTTCTATTGCCGTCGGACTTTCCGGCGGATTTACATGCACCGGTAAAAGTGGTGAACTACCCGGCGGATATTTACCCGGTAAATTTACAATAGATTTTCCGGCGTATTTTCCGCCATTAATTTACCAGTGCATATTCCGCCGGCTAATTCGTTGGTATTTATTATATTCCGACGTATTTTTCGTTACAGCTTTCTAGTACAAAAATTTTAATTTTTGTAATAAAAAAACTATTTTAAAAAGCAATAAAAAACCTTATCAAATGAAGTTTAATAAAAAAACACATATAAAAATATGACATCAATACAACTATACAAAATATATATAGCTAAGCTTAGCTGGCCATGGAATCTCAAGTG
>NW_021398197.1:0-245 GCF_001605985.2 Dendrobium catenatum | reverse complement strand
TTATGTTTTAAGCCTTCAACCAATAACACATTGTCTACAAATTTTGTTTTAAAATTTCCAATCATACATGATCCAACCACTTTCTTTGGGGTATTATCTCCAAGTGTAACCTTACCTCCACTCTTGGCTTCCAGCGTTATGAATTGAGCAATATCTCCAGTCATATGCTTTGAACATCCGCTGCTTAGGTACTATATGCTCCCACAATGTCTTGTGTGAGAGCAATCCTGCAAAATTCTCAAATG
>NW_021398196.1:0-527 GCF_001605985.2 Dendrobium catenatum | reverse complement strand
TTTTTCTTCCACGGGTTCAACTTATTCCCGTCTTCCATAAGCAAGTTATCAAACACCTGACCTGTAACTTCTCCCTCTTCTAAAGCAGAGTCAATTCTACCTCCATTTGGAATTTCATCGACAGTGTTACGAAAATTAACGATTGAAAATGACTTCGAATTCACATTTATCTTACTACCAACAACAGGGATTGCATTTGAATTGCCAAATCTACTAACAATAAGATTCATCCCCGAAGATGAAGCTACATTGTCGTTATTTTTTAATGAAGATGATACAGTAGATTACTTCAGACTCGACGTTTTACAATCATCAATAGCAGAAACAGACTTACCTTTTCCTTCAACAAATAATTTCTTCTCAGCAACTAGAATAACGCCTTCATTAATGATAAGAGCTCCTGAAGATCTCCTTCTAGCCACCTCTTCATTTCTTCCAATCAGAACACCATCATTAAGTACCAACTCTCCTACCACCTGAGTGATCTTATGTTTATCTTCTTCATGTGTTACCTCATCCATCACGAT
>NW_021398195.1:0-482 GCF_001605985.2 Dendrobium catenatum | reverse complement strand
AGGCACCATTCCAATTTATAGTGACAATACTAGTGCTCTTTACATTTCCAAAAATCCTATTCAACATTCTAGAACCAAACACATTGATATAAGGCATCGTTTCTTAAGGGATCATGTATCCAAGGGAGAAATTGAACTCACACATGTTTCAACTAAAAATCAACTTGCAGACATTTTTAAAAAACATTTAGCCTTTGATACCTTCAGTACTTTAAGAACAAGGCTTGGTGTTATTGATTTGAATGCCTAAATAAAATACCTTTGCAACACTGATATTTATGTTTTCTAAGTGTATTTGTTTTTGTTTTATTTTTTGTTTTTGTGAAATTTTGTGTGTTTTGAATGAATTTGTTTTTGAGTCTATAGTTTTGTTTTATGTTCTCTGTGTTTTTGAATTGTACTCGTGTTTTATGTTTTGTTGTGTCAGTTTTTATGTTAAGTGCTAGTTTTTATGTTTATCTTTAATTTTAAGTTCAGTGTAT
>NW_021398194.1:0-909 GCF_001605985.2 Dendrobium catenatum | reverse complement strand
ACTAAAAACACCACCTACTACGTGTTTTACAACTAATCAAGGTCAAATGGGTAGAACATATCTAAAAAAAAGAGGAATTTAATGGCTCACAACAGCAAATAAACACAAAGAATAGAAGGTGAGAGAAATAGCCACTGTAAAACCAAGCCTAAAAAGAAACACAAATTATACTCCAGAATATTGAGCTTTACTCTGGTTGCTCGGGTTTCTTAAACTAGATAGCAGCATTTAAATAATCACTACTAACTATTTTCCTTTCACCCTTTAAAAAATCTTAGTGCATGGATGAAAGGCCTGGATTAACCACTAACATCAGGTTCGTGACCCATTTCATTGTTCTGCAGGTAGATCCGGTTCTATATCACAGTGAAATCATGAGAAAACTTGAGAAAAAGATATCACTTAACCAGATTTCCTGCTAAGCAGATAGGTTTAACAGGGAAAAATTAAAAGAAAAAAAAAATTTAAAAGGGGAAAGCAATAAATTCCATTTCAAATCACTATCAGAAAGTATTCAGTTGAAGAATCATACAAAAACTTTGGTAGCCATCCACACTTATTATAGCAAATGCTATTAAGGAGAGCTTGATATAAAAATTAGCAAAGATTCAAGTAGGCACTTGGAGAAATACATGAAACCAAGTAAAAATGCCACAAAATATAATTAAAGAAAGTTGGAGGATCACTGAAATTTGCTTCCAAAGTAACCATTTCCACCTGGCACTGTTATAGGTCGAATGGCGGGAACAGGCGATGAGAATGGAATAGGATTGGGTATGGCAAAAGGCTGTGCAGGAGCAGCAGTTACAAGGGGAGGTGTCATACAGAATTGCAAGGACTGGGCATTAGAACCTGAACATAAAATGACGTTTCAATTATCAACAGCTAAAACAGATTTAGATGTTGTAA
>NW_021398193.1:0-761 GCF_001605985.2 Dendrobium catenatum | reverse complement strand
TTCTTCTTCGTCTAGAGTTTCTCATCCATGGAAGGGTCGGTAGAGGTAAGGAATTAGCTTTTGGTTGTGGTTCTCTGTCAGCTTAAGGAGGAAGCAAAAGGAGATAGGTTCTCTACCTTGCCGGGGTGGCAAAAAGGAGGTTCTTGTGAGGGCTTCTCTGCCTAGCCGTGGGGACTAAATGAGAGTCACATTTTGTAGTGCAATACTTGGAGGGTGCCTCCAAGGAGTGGACGTAGGTCGAGTTGAGCGAACCACTATAAATTTCTGTTTTCTTGTTTCTTGCTTCCGCACTTTTAATTCCGCATTTATTTTTGTGGTGTGATTTTGGTTTAAGCATTTTTTATTCTTTGTGAAAAGAAATTTTATAATACCAATTCACCCCCCCTCTTGGTTAGCTTGGGCCAAATCTATAGGGCTTAACATCCTTAATGAACTTTCTTGAGTTTCATGCAAAATAATTCATAGTCATGTAACAAGATGTTTAATCTAGACTACTTAACTTCATTAGTCCCTTCATAAGTTATGTAGAGTCTATCCCATATGTCCTTTCCACTCTTGCAAGTGGAAACCCACATGTTGTCTTTTGACTTAAGTGCACAAAAGAAATTGTTTAAATATTTTGTGTTTAATTGTCTTAAGTCACTTTCTTCTACATTCTAATCTGTAAAGGGTGTTTCTACTCGAATGCCACCAATAAGTCTAGTTGGTTTTGTATACCATTCCTATACTAAAATCCACATACGATAATCAAGTGACTGTAA
>NW_021398192.1:0-437 GCF_001605985.2 Dendrobium catenatum | reverse complement strand
GAACCCCCATCTTCTAAGAACATACATCACCTTCCGTGGCTTACAACATTTAGAGGAAACAATGTTAACATCTTCTACTGCACCACAGCCCAATGAACATAAGAGAGAATCAGATAATCCTCTCCTGTAGCGAAAAGCTTCTGTGGGAATAGCATCCATAAATAAACGCCAAATATAAACCTCCACCCTTGCATTTAATTTCAACTTATGTACCCATGAAACTTGAACTTAATCCTTCATATCTTTGCAACCATCCAACATTAATAAAGCTGAGATAGATTTCCCAGTCATCTTGTATTTTAACTCCATGCAGTCTTCATGAATATCTTGAAAGATTTGAACCTTACAAATCAGATTCAGCAATTTTGCACAAAAGTACATACTCAGTTTTTCACAATCTCAATTTCCCTCATGAATGAAGAAGTCAAGAGTAATGC
>NW_021398191.1:0-237 GCF_001605985.2 Dendrobium catenatum | reverse complement strand
TTTGTAGGGAGCACAAAATATTTGTTTCTGGAAACATCGAAATAAAAAGATCAGATATTGACTTTCTGCTCACAAATGATTGGTTAGGTGATAACCATGTTGATGCATTTGCTTACTTTTTACTTGAGCAGAGTAGGTTAATGTCAGAGAAATTTCAACGTTATTTGTATATTTCTCCATTGTACAGGGTAAGTATAAATAATATTTTAATATTTTTATTTCACGTTTCTTTTTCCT
>NW_021398190.1:0-201 GCF_001605985.2 Dendrobium catenatum | reverse complement strand
TTCGCTACATCGATCACCTAACCACAATTCGCGATCTAGGCTATAAGAGAAAGCCCAATCTAGCCTTAGGACACATCATAGCCTATGTCCTTGAAACCAAATATAATCTCCAATATCCTGCTCGTCCTGACCTTCACCCTCCTTACTACTCAAAAAATTCCTTTACTACCCTTCATAGTACTCATCTCCACCCAGGAGATG
>NW_021398189.1:0-357 GCF_001605985.2 Dendrobium catenatum | reverse complement strand
TCAAAGGAGCTCATTAATTGCAAGTTGTCGACTATATTGTCCAGGACGATATGGAAATCGTCCTGGCCGATCAGTACAAATCCCATGAGATCCCCATGAGATCGGCCAGAGCATTGCCCTTAATGCAAACTGGATGATTAAAATTTAGTTTGATCGTCCCGGTTGATCAGTTCAAATTAGAGGAAAATCGTCCAGAGCATCACCCTAAATTCAAGCTCTCCGATCCAGATCGTCCAGCACATCGCCTTGAATTTGTACTGGCCGATATTTATCATCCAGGAGCAACTAAGGATTTTATAATAGATCATCCTGGCCGATCCTGCGATCGTCCAGGACGATGTGATCGTATCAATCATC
>NW_021398188.1:0-673 GCF_001605985.2 Dendrobium catenatum | reverse complement strand
GCTTTTGATTTTTGATGCTTTAAAATAAGAAACATTTTATTTTAATTTAATTTAAAAAATAAATAAATAATAGGAAGATAAATTAAAAAAAAAACTTGATGATCAAATTGCAAAGTAGGATCACTTAGTGCAATACAAATTACATTAGGAGAAATTTAAGTTCTTAATAGTAATTTTTATCCCACTGTACCTGATTAGATTTATTAACCTTGCCTGATTCCCAAATAATATGAGAATTTGATTGCCAAACAAATGGAAATTAAAAAAGCCAATGATTAAATACAAAATGCATTCAAAGCAATATAAGATGTCTTAGTTTACAAAAATGGGATATTTAAGTTATTATTAATGAAATTGATTAGCTAAATTTGATGTTGGAATATTTTTGTGTCAAATTTTGAATAGGAATAAAGGCCATATTTATTTACATGGGTCATAGCAATTCCCTATATAGGAATGCGTATCAACGTATCATGATGGTATGAAAAATATTTATTCTTTGCTGAATAAAGAAATATTTATTCTTTGCTGAATAAAGAAATATTTATGATGTTAGATAGAAAATTTATCATCTTAATATTGAATGAAAATCAATGCGCATAATGGCAAGTTAAGAGTATTTCATATGACATATGAGATTTTTAGTTAAAATGATTTTACCAATGTGAGTCAT
>NW_021398187.1:0-210 GCF_001605985.2 Dendrobium catenatum | reverse complement strand
TTATTTTATTTTTTATTTTCTTGAGTCTGGCAACAAATTGTTGGTAAGTCTGAGCAATCATGCACACACACAAGGGGAGAGGGATTTTAAAAGTAAGAAATATAGTTTTTCATTATATGGTAATTATACCGTATGAATTTATTTCGAACTGTATGATCTACAATTATAACATGTGTTCTGTGAACACATCATACTGTACGAATATTATCA
>NW_021398186.1:0-558 GCF_001605985.2 Dendrobium catenatum | reverse complement strand
CTTCATTAATAATTCATTAATAATTAATTAAAATCAATTAAAAATTTAATACTTAATTAACAATTTCTAAACACTACAATAAAATAAAATAAAAAATAAATTATATCCTAATTCATTTAGGCTAAGTTAATTTGATAATTTGATTGATTAAAATAAATTTTAATTAATCAATTTTTATAATTAACTTAGGATAAATAAATTTAGACCTTCATGCCTAATGCTTGATTCCATTTTGGAGGACATTTTGACATTTCATTTCTATGGTCTTTAATACATTTAAATAACAACAAGATCTTCAAATGTGTTATGCATGATTCCTTTCACAAGGGTACTAACACATTAAATTTGGGGGGATCTTCCAACCACTAATAATACATCGACCTTGTGCAACATATTTGATTCCATCTTGAGAATATATTACATTTAATTTGCAGGGTCTCTCCTCTCTCTCTAATAAATTTTGGAGGCTCTCATATGGTCACCTATCATGCATAGAGAATGAGCATTTATTTTGAAAGATATAGGACTTCTAAATTTATAACTCCTTACACTTTTGGA
>NW_021398185.1:0-231 GCF_001605985.2 Dendrobium catenatum | reverse complement strand
GAAGCAAGTAGGTCGGGATGGGTCGGTCAGAGAGGAAGGGAGAAGGCGTCGGCTTGGCTTGGAGTTCGGGGCTGTTTCGTGCGGCTGAGAGGAGCAGTCGGGAGGAATTCGGGAAGGGAATGGGAGAGAGGAGTTCGTGTGAGGGGGGAGAGCTTCGGGACAGAGAGTTTTGGCTCTGTGTGTGTGGCGTCGGAGGAGGAGGGGAGCAGGGCTTCTATTTAACGACGCGAA
>NW_021398184.1:0-242 GCF_001605985.2 Dendrobium catenatum | reverse complement strand
AAAAAAACTTGCATCTAATTGGCTCAAAAGCCGGCCCTTGCTCAATATCCAATTTTGAATCATTTCCAGTGAGTAGTGTGAAGAAGAACCTCTTCGAGTTTCTTGCCAATAGAAGTCATGGGTTGCCTCCTCTCAGGGATCCCAAGTAGATTGAAGTTGGTAGATACGAATTTTTTTTAGTTTTAATTTTGTTGGGTGTTTTGGGATTTACATCTATTAGAATACCCAGAAATTGATTTATT
>NW_021398183.1:0-470 GCF_001605985.2 Dendrobium catenatum | reverse complement strand
GCACATTGAGGACTAGATTAGGTGTCATAGATATAAGTGCATAAAAAAAATTTAAAAATAAGACTGCTCCTGATCATCACACACTCACAACACAAAAACTCTGCATTGTCTGTTCATCGTACTGTACGATACACATATCGTACCGTACGATACATCTTAATCCACATAACGTCCACCAACAAGCAGATTTCTTCTCTATTGATCATACTGTACGACCTACATCATACTGTACGATATTCATCCGATATTATTGCCTACCGTATTGTACGATATCTCTTCTTTGTACGATACGATACACTCAGCAACGGATTGGGACGAATTAAAGCCGGTTGGTACAACATTATTGAGTATCGTACTGTACGATACATACCTTTCATACGGTACAATACACATCAGCACACAGAATAAATATGAGTTAAAGTGTTTGGTACACACAACTCTCCTTGGCCTATTGGTTGAGAGCTTAGGCT
>NW_021398182.1:0-253 GCF_001605985.2 Dendrobium catenatum | reverse complement strand
AAACTGTGGGTCATACACCTATTGGGCTGATTGCTGGTAGGCTTATCGAGGGATTAGTTGCACCGCCATATGCCTCATAAGGACGTGACAGCAGATATTTACCCTATTTTAAAAAAATAAAAATATTAAAAAATTTATAACAGGTAATTAATCCAAAAAGTATTTCTATTTGCGCCATAAACTATATTGGTGCAGTGTAAGAGCATCACCAAAAGCATGATTGGAGCATCTTAATTAATTCATTAAAAGCCAA
>NW_021398181.1:0-315 GCF_001605985.2 Dendrobium catenatum | reverse complement strand
TATTTCAAGTATATATGAATAAAAGTTTCTTTCAACCATTGGTTTGGTGATTGTTTCTCTTCATATGGTCATTAGGTTTCTGCTTCAAATATAATTTTGGATTATATTAGTTAACGTTATTGTTGTTGTTTATTATTAGTTTTTCATCTTTTATAGTTCTGTTAAATCTGCAATTTAATGGGATCGTTTGCTTGGATGTTTACAAAATGGTTTCATACATTCTTTTTTTTATATAAATAATATCATTGATATAGCATATGACAAATTAATTTTAAATTTTATTATATAAATTTTTATTTTTTAAAATTTTATTTA
>NW_021398180.1:0-254 GCF_001605985.2 Dendrobium catenatum | reverse complement strand
CCTTAGGTGTGTTTCGGTTTTCGAAAGTAGCCATCTATGTTAATCAAATAGTAGTTCAAACTTATGATTTTTAAACGGAGCTCTGATACCTCTTGTTGAGTCTAGTAATTAGGTTATTAAGCCTAAGTGAATGTCCCAAGGCTACCAAGAGGGGGGTGAATTGGTAGTTTAAAAACAAAATTAAAATTTAAGACCCCTTTTTGAAAATTATTGAACAGAAATAAAATCTCTTTTAAATTTTGTAGAAAAAGGTT
>NW_021398179.1:0-215 GCF_001605985.2 Dendrobium catenatum | reverse complement strand
TTGGGGGTTGATTGCTAAAAGTTTGTGAGGGGATTTTCATTATTAAAAATTTGAATAATTGTAATTCTTTTTAGAGATTGTTCAGTTTGAATAAAATTAGAGTAAAATATTCTAAATGTGAGCTTTTAAAAAAAATCAGTATTTGATTTAAAGCAAAAGAAATGCAAAAGTAAAATTTTAAAATATTTGAAATTTACCCCAATTCAATTTTGTCA
>NW_021398178.1:0-335 GCF_001605985.2 Dendrobium catenatum | reverse complement strand
TCTCTCTTTCTCTCCTCAAGGTCTTTTTAGGTCAAGGAAGCAGCCAAAGGTTCTCAAAAACGTAGAAAAAGAGCTCTTAAATAGAAGAGCTTCAAAGGAGCTCATTAATTGCAAGTTGTCGACTTTATCGTCCAGGCCGATAAGGACATCGGCCTGGCCGATCAGTACCAAACTCAGAAGATCGGCCAGAGCATCGCTCTGGATGCAAAGCTGGACGATTGAAAATTGGCTAGATTGTCCAGGCCAATCTCACGATCGTCCTAGCCGATTCGTTCAAATCATGGAAAAATCATCCTGATAATAGCCCTAGATACGAGCTGGCCGATATTTATCGT
>NW_021398177.1:0-306 GCF_001605985.2 Dendrobium catenatum | reverse complement strand
AAACCTCCGCAAGAGCGTTGCCTCTTGACCCTGTGACCTGAACAGGGAGGCCGAACTCCGCCAGGAGGTGCTGCCCCCTTGTACCCCCGACATATCTACGAAGTGTATGACAATTAAGGATATGAATAAATAGGGATCGAGCAAAATTCAAGGCAACTTCAACATACATTTTGTAGAAATTGAATGATTAATCATCATCTTTAACGATCATTTTATTTTTTATCTTTATTTTTTGTTGATATTGATCCATTTTCTTGTAGTGAAGGGTTGAGCCAAATTTGAGGCAACACCAATAAATACTTATAA
>NW_021398176.1:0-370 GCF_001605985.2 Dendrobium catenatum | reverse complement strand
AAAGAAGGTTGCTAAGGCCAAAAGGACTGCTGAGGTAAGAGCCTTGAAACAAGCTAAATTTTAGGCCAGTCGAGAAGTCGTTGCTCCTTACACCTACCCCCTCCGTGGTGGAAATGTTTCCCATCCTACTCCTGTTACTCAAAGGAGGGAGGTTGTGAAAATGAGAGCACGATCTCCGATACACCTTCTTGACTACTACACAGAGAGAATCAATCAAGAAAGAACTAAGAAATCACCTCCAATAAATCATAGGCCCCTAGTTGAAGGGTATGACCCATCCACTCTATTAGATGAAGTTTGGTCACGTTACTACACGTGCCCCACTATACCATCTATAGAGGAGGAGGTGCAGAAACCACCCGGGGTGCCA
>NW_021398175.1:0-319 GCF_001605985.2 Dendrobium catenatum | reverse complement strand
CTTCTTTTTTTTTTTGGATGATAATTTTACTAAGCACCTTGTGTTGATTGCTTGGCGTCAATCATCTTCAATTCACTTTCAATCGCTTAAGAGCACAATATAGATACATTGCTTCTATTCATGGCATGCCTTATTTTGGTTCAATCAATTGCTATTTAGGAGTGAATTATGCTTTATGTTTGCCAAGCAATTATAATGCTCCCAAGTTCTAACATGATTGCTTTGTAACCAATCCATATTTTTTTTCTTTTTTTGTGCTCACCAACATCTCCATGATAATTGCAAATTTTTTTATTGTCCAAAAATATCATGTTAAAGC
>NW_021398174.1:0-336 GCF_001605985.2 Dendrobium catenatum | reverse complement strand
ATTAATGTTTCTTTTCCTGTTTATTCCTTGATTTTGATATTGGATTAAAAAGTTTTTTAAGCCTTTAAAAGAACTTGAGCTTGGATTGACAATTTATGAATTTCTTATTTTTTTTAGATTATGCATTGTCAATCCATTTCTCACTAAGTTTTTGAATAAAATGAAGAGGTAACTTTCTCATTTTAAGAATATTTGTTCTATTCACTAGATTAGGGATTATTTTTTTTCTTTTAATCATTTTGTTCTTATTTTTTGTGTCCATTCTCTTTTGATAATGTCAAAGAGGGAGAACATATTGTTGTTGTTGTATTTGTATCTTTTTTCTCTTTCAAAAAA
>NW_021398173.1:0-295 GCF_001605985.2 Dendrobium catenatum | reverse complement strand
TCCATATAAGACCTTTTTTAATTTGAAAACATGATTTGGAAATTGGAACTCGCAAAACTTTGGGGTTGTTCTACAAACACATCCTCTTTTATTATCCCATTTAAAAAGGCACTATTAACTTCCATTTAAAAAAGCTTAAATCGCCTATAGCAGGTAAAGGCTAATAGCAGTCCAATTGCTTCCAATCTAGCTACAGGGGCAAAGGTCTCCTCAAAATATATCCCTTCAATTTGGTTGTACCCCTTAGCCACCAATCTTGCATTATTTCTAACCACCACACCTGAATCATTCACCT
>NW_021398172.1:0-1109 GCF_001605985.2 Dendrobium catenatum | reverse complement strand
CTCTTTATGTCTCTCTCTCCCTCTAGCTCTCTCTCTCACTCACTCATTCTCTCTCTCTCTCAATCATTCTCTCTTTCTCTCTTGCTCTCTCTCCCTCATTCTCTCTCTCTCTCTAACTCACTCATTCTCTCTCTCTCTCTGTCCCCCTTGCTCACTCTCTCATTCACTCTCTCTTGATCTCTCTCTCTCTCTCTCACTCTCTCTAGCTCTCCCTATCTCTCTCTCCATCTCTCTCTCCCTCTCTCTCTCTCTTACTCTCTCTTTCTCTCTCTCTCTTTATCCCTCTCTCTCTCTCTATCACTCTCTCTATGCCTCATTCATTCTCACTCCCTCTCTCTCTCTCTCTCTCTCTCTCTTTCTCTCACTCTCTCTCTCTCTTTTGCTTGCTCGTTCTCTCTCTCCCTCTTGCTCTCTCCATAGCTCAATCAAGTTCTCTCTCTCTTCTATCTGTCTCTAGGTCTCTTTCTCTTTCTCTCTCTCTCGTTCTCGATCTCTTGCTCTCTCTCTCTCACTTCTCCCTCTCTCTAGCCCTCTTTCTCTCTCTCTAGCTCTCTCTGTCTTACTATCTCTCCCTCTCTCTTGCTCTCTCTCTCTCTTACTCACTCTCTCTCTCTCTCCCTCTCCCTCTCTCTTGCTCTCTCTCTCTACATCTCTCTCTCTCCCCCTCTCTCTCTCTCACTCACTCGCTCTCTCTCTCTCCCTCTCTCTAGCTCTCTCTCTCCCTCTAGCTCTCTCTCTCTCTCTGAGTCCCTCTAGCTCTCTCCCTCTCTCTCTCTCCCTTGATCGCTCCCTAATTATATCTCTCTTGATCTCTCTCGCTCTCTCACTCTTTCTCACTCTCTCTCTCCCTCTCTCTCTCTCTTGCTCTCTCTCTTGCTCCCTCTCTCTCTCTCTCCATCACTGTCCCTCTCTCTATCTCTCTCTTGCTCTCTCTCTCTCTCTGTCCCTTTATCTCTCTCTCACTCTCTCTCTCACTCATTCTCTCTTTATCTCCCCCTCTCTCTCTCTCTTTCTGTCTCTCTCTCTTGGTCGCTCGCACTCTCTCTCTAGCTCTCTCTCTAACTCTCTTTCTTCTCTCTCTATAGCTCTCTCTCTCTCTCTCTCTCTCT
>NW_021398171.1:0-281 GCF_001605985.2 Dendrobium catenatum | reverse complement strand
GAGAACCCTTCATCCTTTCATACTCTCCTAGTGTGGGTAGAGAACCCTTCGGCTGTTCACACTCTCCAAGTGTCGGCAGAGAACCCTTCGGATGTTCACACTCTCCAAGTGTCGGCAGAGAACCGGATCTCCTTGACAAATCTCTTCATTAGAAATCTAGAAGTAGGAAAGAAAAAGAGTGAAGTAATCTCAAATCACAAGTTGGAAATCTTACCTTTGAACACTAAGTGAAGCCTTCACACTACAATGGTTGAAATCCTTCTTTGAATGCTCTCTCTCAC
>NW_021398170.1:0-308 GCF_001605985.2 Dendrobium catenatum | reverse complement strand
ATAATATAATTATAATTATATAATTTATTCAATTTTTAATATAAAATTTATATAAATTTTCTTATATCTTCAAATTCAAAGATCCAAAAATCATTAAAAAATATCCATAAAATAATTCATCATATTTAAAAAATTTTGGTGAAATCGGTTTGTAAAACGGACACCAAACAGTTTCATAACCCTCAATTGTACTAAGGTGACAATTTTTCAAAGATTTGCACAAATGCTTAAAAAATTTAGAAAAATTAGTGTAATTAAAGCACTACAATATCTATGCTATGACAAGGACAATTTATAATTTGCACTTA
>NW_021398169.1:0-476 GCF_001605985.2 Dendrobium catenatum | reverse complement strand
GGAATTAAGCATTAATTTGAAAATATAAAATCTAACCAAAACTATTTGTCATCATAAAAAATGAGAATAGTGTTGAAATCTGTGAGCCTGACCTAGTGTTTTGATAATTGTAAATATTATTAGTTAGATAACTTTTGCTCTCTACTATATATGTTACCTTTTTTATGTGCTACTAACATTTCAAGTACAACATACACAAAGTCGAGTTAAAGAAGCAAACTCAAGAAAAAAATTGCAGCATTGAGTCTAGTTAAATCTAAAAAAGTTTTTATTTTATTTTTTCCTATGTCCTTTATGTAATTAGGTGAATTTTGACAAGAAAATCGAGCACAGACTCACAAGTGAAGATGAAAACTAAACACTTAAATTCTTTATTAAATTATATTATACATTTTTTTAATCCATAAAAAAACAATTAAATTAATTTTAGCATATTTAACATACTGTATGACCTATGATTGTACAGGATGTTCAAT
>NW_021398168.1:0-1057 GCF_001605985.2 Dendrobium catenatum | reverse complement strand
TATATATATATATATATTCTCAATCACACAATATCTCCACCTAACATGGCCCCATAGGAGAAGAACATTCTCTGCTACAAGTTAAGGAGTTTAACACTAGCTGATGATTTGGCTTAAAGCCAAACAATTCTTGAAATCTATCAAAGAAGAATGACCAAATCAACTTGACATCACAGTAAAGCCAAATTGCTTGGATCCACACATCATAATAATGTGTATGAAAGTGTTACCTACTAGCTTAGGACATCTTAAACCGAATGTCATTATTCGCCCATTTGCAGCTCCACAAGTGTCCAACCAAATGGCAAATGGAAGTACATTTTGTGTGTTTTATCTCGGTTGTGAACAGTGTGGCGCCAATATTGGCGTCGCACTGTTCACATAGACCTATCTTTTTGTTGTTGTGTTGCAGTAAATAGAGAAAGAAAATGCATAAAAAAAAAATTTTGACATTAGAAATAGAGTTCGGTTTGAGATTAGGGATTTCAAAAATTAACACGACCCAAAAACTTGACTCAAACCGGTTTAAAGAATGGTCAACTTGGAAACTCGGTTTTGACCCGAAAACCTGGGTTCGTTTCAACTTTGGCCTCGCCGCCGCGCTCGCTCGCTGGCCTCGTTGCCTCGCCAAATCGATCCCCCTCAGGTGTAAGAGACACGCAACACTCTCATGCTGGAAGACACAACCACTGCTCTCTCCTTTTTTTCTCTCTGGTTCGAACACACAGAGCACAACATTGTCGTTGCTCTCGTGCCTATCTCTTCCTTATCCGACCCTTCAAGGCTTCAACACCCATTAGATCCGCCCCTCAAAAGCCAGCACTCCTCTATAGTCATCCTTATCGTTATTGACACTTAGTCCGATCATTCTGCCTACAGTGTCACGACCCGACCCGAGACGGATCCCGCCCGCACCGGGCCGCGACCAGCCTAACGAACAGACAGACCAGGATCTGGCTTTGGAATTTGTTTCGGAACTGATTCTTCCAAATATTTCAATTCAAAAACACACGCACAGAGCTACTATGAAACATCAAATGCAGCGGAACAGAACATC
>NW_021398167.1:0-211 GCF_001605985.2 Dendrobium catenatum | reverse complement strand
TTATGGTACACCACTATTGTAAGACTGGCCGAATTGGGCTTGCCTGCAGTTACTTCCATGATATTATTAAAGGGGGGATCTCTCCTGATGTAGTTTCATACAGTGCACTTGTCAATGGACTTCTTAGAGCTCACAGAGTTAATGAGGCCATGGCTCTTTATGAAGATATGTGTAACAGGGGTGTAATTCCTGATGATGTCACTTACAAGTT
>NW_021398166.1:0-329 GCF_001605985.2 Dendrobium catenatum | reverse complement strand
ATCCCTTAAAAATTTTTTTTTTTTGCACACCTTAAAAAAAGAAGCTGGATCCGCCCCTGATGGTAGTGTTTGTTGAAAAATATAGGAGTGATGATGACAACGGTCGAAAGATGATATCGGGCAATGACAGCTAGGTGACAGTGGCTAGATGATGATTAGACATAGATAGTCGAGCGATGTCGATCTGGTGATGTCAATTGGACATCAATAAGTAAATGAATTATGATTGTATGGAGGAGGTGGTCAGTCAATAACGATCAAGCGAAAATAATGGTTAATAATGACCTTTGATGACGAATGTTAGGTAAAGCATCCGAGTTCTTTTGTTA
>NW_021398165.1:0-360 GCF_001605985.2 Dendrobium catenatum | reverse complement strand
CCAGACGATCCCACATTTCGTCCCGGACGAACTGCCAAATTTTCACAATTCTGAACAAACCTGTACCGATCGTCCCGGACGATCCAACTTCGTCCCGGACGAACCTGGAGCAGAACTGATATTACAAGTGGTTTGAATGGACGTCCGATATCGAATCCTTTGATTATGTATCGTTCATTGGACATTTGAAGGCCTTAATGATGTCGGAATTTGATGATCTTAGACTCGTTGAATTTTTCTCGTCGAGCCGTTCGATTCGAGTATAAGCTCGTTAAAATCAGAGACCGTTTGGTAAGTCAAATTGCTTTTTGAACCTTTCAACAGTGCTTTGAACCCTTGATTTGGACTCATTTGGGCTTG
>NW_021398164.1:0-260 GCF_001605985.2 Dendrobium catenatum | reverse complement strand
CTTAAACTCGCTGCCTTATAACTTGCTTGAAATTTTTAGTTTTTGTGTTATTTGTTTTTGTTTTTTTTTAGTTTTGTGCTTGCTTTATGTTGTTCTAGTTTGCTTTGTTTTTCATTTTTAAGTTTCTTGTGTTTGTTTCGTTATGTGATAGCTTTTCGTTATTTTAGAATCAGTTTATTTTCATGTTGCTTTTATGATTGGTTTTCATATGTTGGATCTTTTTAAGTTTTTAGATTTTGGAAGTTTTTGGAGATAGTGTT
>NW_021398163.1:0-424 GCF_001605985.2 Dendrobium catenatum | reverse complement strand
AGAGCAGATAAAAATAAACCTAATAAAATTGAAGTTATTACAGGGACCTAAAGGAAAGGGTTCGCACAAATCACACCAAGGGCCCCTAAAGGTTTTCTAAGTTTAAAATACTCACAGTCACCAGGGGCTACGATCCAGTGGTTCCGCCCGTAGCACCTCTACTCGGCTGGATAGAGGCGATTGACGCCTTTAACTCCTTGTCCTTTTTGTTCCCTCGACCGGTATTATTCCTCGTAGTTCATGCCAATAAAACAAAGAATACAGGGAAAACATGGATTAGAAGCACTTTTAATAAAAAATAATAAAATAATTGAGATTTACTGAAA
This sequence comes from Dendrobium catenatum, assembly GCF_001605985.2. Classification (NCBI taxonomy): domain Eukaryota; kingdom Viridiplantae; phylum Streptophyta; class Magnoliopsida; order Asparagales; family Orchidaceae; genus Dendrobium; species Dendrobium catenatum. The sequence continues at coordinate 98 of NW_021398163.1, read as the reverse complement.
ATAAAAGACGTACCTTTCTTCGGGCTTGAACACTGGCTTGGTTGAATATCTTTTTGGAACATTTACTTTTGGAATTACACTTTGTAATTTTCCAACAT
>NW_021398162.1:0-485 GCF_001605985.2 Dendrobium catenatum | reverse complement strand
ATCATCCATGATGATTTTCTCTCTGTAAGATTTTCGTCCAGACAAAAATAAATTATCGCATAGGATGATTTGCTCTCTGTAAGATTTTCGTCCAGACAAAATTAAATATCGTCCATGACGATTTGCTCTCTATAAGATTTTCTTCCAGACGAAAATAAATTATCGTACAGGACGATTTGCTCTATGTAAGATTTTCGTCTAGAAGAAATTAAATATCGTCCATGACGATTTGGTCTCTGTAAGAATTTCATCCGGACGAACAAAATTTCATCCAGACGATACAACCGACTTAAGACGGTTTTTCTGCAGTTTTTGGAACCGAACTTGTAATAACCGTTCGTACCGGACGAACTTGGTTCGTACGGGACGATCAGCTTGTACAAAAAACATTTCGTACACATATACAAACAGGTTCATTTCAAGGCATTTAAGTAATATCGTCCAGGATGATCCACGATCGTACGGGATGATCCACTGCGTACAGA
>NW_021398161.1:0-430 GCF_001605985.2 Dendrobium catenatum | reverse complement strand
AGTAGGAAAGTGCTCAATCTCTCATACCAAGCCCTAGATGCCTGTTTCAATCCATATAATGCCTTTTTTTAATTTGAAAACATGATTTGGTTATTTAGAATTTTCAAAACCTGGTGGTTGTTCTACAAAAATATCTTCTTGAATTACCCAATTTCAAAAGGAACTTTTTATATCCATTTGATACAATTTAAATCCTCTAAAACAAGCAAAGGATAGCAAAGCCCTAATTATTTCAAGTCTAGCTACAGGGGAAAAAGTCTTCTCAAATTCAATCGCTTCAATCTGATTATACCCCTTAGCAACTAATCTAGCCTTATTTCTAATGAGTACTCCTGAGTCATTCATTTTATTTTTGAATACCCACTTAGTTCCAACTACACTTTAATCCTTTGACCTTATAATTAATTCCCAAACTTTATTTCTTACAAAT
>NW_021398160.1:0-203 GCF_001605985.2 Dendrobium catenatum | reverse complement strand
TATTTATTAAAAATATTAAACTTCCAGAAAATCATTAAAATCAAAAAGTCAACAAACCGATCAACTCTAAGTCAAAATCAGTTCAAAACTTCAAACCTTTGTAACTAAATCCAGAAAAATCCAATTTCAACGTACTTACCTTCTAGATGATCGTAGTAAGGTCTAGTATTTTAATAAAATACAAACATTCCAGAAAACACCTT
>NW_021398159.1:0-296 GCF_001605985.2 Dendrobium catenatum | reverse complement strand
AAAATTTCATGATCTTTTTGCAAGTTTAAAAACTCCAATTTCAAACTAGCATGAATTTTCTTAAGTTTTCTATATGATGCATGAATTTTTTCACATATTTCAAGCAATTGGTCATAGGTTGGTTGACATACCTCTTCTGGGTCAGATTGTTCAAAATCATCACCCATTAAGCACAAGTTTATTATCTCCTCTTCAGGTTCAGTATCAAATGAGTCAGATAAAGACTCCGCCCAAAAAGCTTTTTGGGCTCGCTTCTTATCCTTTATGAACTTAGGTTTCTTCTCATTATTTTTTTT
>NW_021398158.1:0-436 GCF_001605985.2 Dendrobium catenatum | reverse complement strand
TCTTTGCTTGTTATCACCTTTAGACTCAACTGTTCCTCCACTCGATAGGCCAAGGAGTTGTGAGTAGCTCCACTGTCAAACAAAACTCTCACCTTGCACCCTTCAATTTCACCCTCCATCTTCATGGTGGGGTGGAATGGTAAACCTCCCATTGAATTCAGACTCACTTCTATCATATCTAGGTGAGGATGCTCTACCTCACCTAACCTTTCCCTTGTTGCCCCTTCATCTGTGTCCTCATCTGAATCCCCCACCACTATCACGTGCAGGGTCTTCTACTTACACCTATGCCCAGGTGCAAATTTCTCGTCGCAACGGTAGCAGAGGCCCTTGATCCTCTTCTCCTTCAATTCGGAGTCAGTCAGTTTCTTGAACCCTCCTTGGTTCACCACTGTGATAGCTTTCTCCTATTTTACCTCCTCGGGGTGAGTAGTGG
>NW_021398157.1:0-286 GCF_001605985.2 Dendrobium catenatum | reverse complement strand
AATATTATACGACAGATCCTGACATGATATTGATACATTGAGTCATCGTACCGGTCCTAGATTGATTGATTGAATGGATTGTTGCCGTATGGGTTTGATTTATCGTAGAATAGATTTCTTTATGGAGTGGATTGTATTGATTTCTATTGACCTGATGATTTCATTGTATTGATTTATTTCAATTGATCTTTCGCCGTATTTATTTAATTGTTTGTTGGGATTTGAGCCGATAGATATAATTGACTGGAAAGTACTTTATTGATTGAGATGATTCCCCTACTGTAGC
>NW_021398156.1:0-591 GCF_001605985.2 Dendrobium catenatum | reverse complement strand
TCTTGTGTGTACTAACATTTCAAGTGAATCAAACTCTTCAACACGAAGTCTTCAAATCAAATTCAGCAAGAAATACTTTTGGTTTTTGAAGCTTAAAATTATCATTTGAATTGAGAGGGAGTGATTGTAATTGAGTGAATAAAAACATAAACTTAAGGAGAACATAAAAATTTGTATTGATCGTACGGGACGATATCGGATCGTACGGGATGATCAGTCAGTTATCTCTCAATAAGAGCACATGGAATGAACAGAAACTGCCCAAGGAAAATTTTCTAAGTCATGTTCGTACGAAACGAAATTAATTATCGTCGGGACGATTTGCTCTCAGTAAGAATTTTGTCCCGAACGAAATTAATTATCGTCAGGACGATTTTCTCTCTGGACGAATTTTGTCCAGACGATCGCAATTTCGTACAGACGATCAAACCGACTTAAGAAAGTTTCGTGAGTTAGTTCTGAAGTTTTTGGAACCGACCTTATGATAACTATTCGTCTAGATGAACCTAGTTCGTACAGACGATTAGCGTGTACGAAATTATTTCGCACATATGCAAACAGGTTCATTTCAAGGCTTTTAAGTAAAATCGT
>NW_021398155.1:0-267 GCF_001605985.2 Dendrobium catenatum | reverse complement strand
TTTTACGGTGGTTTGCTTGGATTGAGAAAGATCACCAACCTGCAAGTTTAATTTGGTGATTTTTCACATTGGGAAAATTATTGAGAGCTTGTGAGTGCAATCTGTAAGTAACACAATTTGGATCAAAACATAATGGCAAGTGGGAATTATGTCCTTTTGAGGGGATCCAAAGTAGAAAAGTTTGTTTTTTTTTTTTGTTAGAGGGGTATCTACCTCCGCCATCTTCATAAGAGATGCTAGGCGGCGTAACTAATTCCTCAGCAAGCC
>NW_021398154.1:0-255 GCF_001605985.2 Dendrobium catenatum | reverse complement strand
ACTGATGTTTTTGTACGATTTGAGTATTTTCTAGAAAGTTTTTACCGGGTATTTTGAATTTTGATGTGTTTTTATCGAATAGGAAATTATCAGGCTGCTGAAAAATATTGGTTCAGTACAAGTAAAGTTTTGAAACATTGCTTTACACGATTTCTAGTAATTTGGTAATTTTTTAGAACTGTGCCTTTTACACCGACTTTTATTTACTATACTATATGTTAAGGGATTTTCTTCAATTGAGTTAAATTGTGTTTA
>NW_021398153.1:0-230 GCF_001605985.2 Dendrobium catenatum | reverse complement strand
CCATTCGATATGTGTTGGGAGGTTGGGATTATCCTAAAAGCTTTAAGTTTTAAAATGATGAACACTTCTTCTTCAAGAAATCTAATGTCAAACAATTCTTTAATTTTCAGAAAATATCCAACGGCTGGTAAGTTGATCTTTACCTTTGACCGTGAACTCTCTTCGACTGTGAATGACCAAGGGAGAACCGTTATTTTTGGATTGGGCTTTGATACTCTTGAGTTTTACAT
>NW_021398152.1:0-222 GCF_001605985.2 Dendrobium catenatum | reverse complement strand
GAACATCATTTCTTATACTACCAATGTCTTGTTGCTGTTGTTGAAGTTGAGCTTCAAATTGGTCAAGGAGTTGATCAAAATAAATCTCAAATTCATCAAATCTGTTAACCAAATTCTGATAATCTGGTTGATGTGCAGAACTTTGTCCTCCTTCTTCTTCTTCTTCAGAATCACTTGCTTGCTTGTTCCCTTTGTCCTCTTTGAAGATTATTCTAAATGAAG
>NW_021398151.1:0-385 GCF_001605985.2 Dendrobium catenatum | reverse complement strand
TTGAATTTTTGACATTGACAGAATTTTTAATGTTTGATATTTTTAGAAAAATTAGATTTTAAATGGAGTTGAATGGCCTTGAGTTTGATTAAATTAGATTTTTCTAGAATTATTGTTGATTTTTCAAAGTTAAGGTATTTTTTGTTCTTAAAATTGCCTAATTAAAGGGTTTTTACATTTTAATTCAAATCTATTACAAACCTCTTGGAATAACACCCCAAAGATCTTGAATGATCTAAGAGGATGTTTCCAAGTATTTAGGAATTTTTTGTATTTATTTTTAAATTTTTTAATTAATTAATTTAATTAATTATCAATTTTCCTTAAAAATTAAATTAAAGTTAAATTAAAGGTCATATGATGGGGCTTTTATTTTTGATGCATT
>NW_021398150.1:0-310 GCF_001605985.2 Dendrobium catenatum | reverse complement strand
ATGTGTAAATAACTTATATTTATTTAACAATATGAGTTTAATTAAATAGTTATTATGATGCATAACTCTAATAAAATCATAAATAAGTTTACATATCATATATAATTTAATTCTAAAAGTATTTAAATAGAAAAAAATATTTAATTTATATCTATACTACTATATAAAAGTGGCTTGGGACTTCACCCTTAGCAAATCTTGACCGTTCGTTTATAAATTTTAAATTAATCTACAACGTTTATATATGACTCTTTAAATTCTTTCATTTATCATGCCGCTACTTATAAAATATTTAAATTTCATTAAATAA
>NW_021398149.1:0-425 GCF_001605985.2 Dendrobium catenatum | reverse complement strand
ATGCTTGTTGCTCAGATGATGAGCGAGACTCAGAGCATAGCTTATACTGTCTGATCTGATGATATTGATAGACATCTGCAGTTGTTTTTGAGGTTGAAACCTCCGAGATTTGAGGGCGCTGTTGAGCCCAAAGCAGCCGAGGAGTGGTTGAGAAGATTGGAGAAGACATTCGACAGAATGCAGTGTCCTGCGGATAGGAAGGTCCCGTTAGCAGTGTTTCTGTTGGATGGAGAGGCTGAACACTGGTGGGAAGGCCAGCAAGCAGCCAGATTTCAGGGCAGATTGAACTCTTTGATTACTTGGGAAGAGTTCACTGAGGTGTGTCGAGACTGGTTTGTTCCCCCTTCTGCACGGCAGCAGATGCTGGAGTGTTTTCTGAGGCTTGTTTAGGGGAGCAAGACGGTGATGCAGTACGAGGCTGAGTT
>NW_021398148.1:0-6500 GCF_001605985.2 Dendrobium catenatum | reverse complement strand
TTAATTTCATTCATCTGCTCTTTCATGAAACCAATGTAAATTTGTTGATACTGAAATTGAGCCTCAATATGATCAAAGCGTTGATCAAAATGAGTCTCTAATCGATCAAATCTTTCAACCAAATTCTGATAATTTGGTTCATTAACAGGAGTAGGTTCATCTTCAGCCTCTTCTTTTGTATCACTAACATGTGATTTACCTTTTTTTTCCTTGAAGATCGCTCTAAATGATGCATCATTATAGTAGAGCGGTTCTACATACTCTTGATCAGGATGCACTAAGTTGTATTTCTTTTTCAAGACATAGGTAACTAAGTGACCTAAAGCAATATTTCTTTTACTTTTATGTTCTGCATGGCCAATTTTAGAAAGCCCATAAAGGAAGTCAAGGATAAGTTGGGCTTCATCTATAGGCTTTTTGGACTTGATTAAAAAAGTCACTATAGAGAGAAGTGGGGTAATCTTTATTCTATCACCAGCTTTTAGAATGATTGAAGTTCTAAGAACGTGCTGGATGATGCGTGCATTTCTGACAAGACCAGATACCCTAGCCACATATTCATCTTTGCCATTTTCTCTAATCACCCTATTGATTTCATTCCATTTATATGTATCATTGGTGATTAAGGTATGGGCTCTACCTCCCTCAGTCCTTAAATTTAGAAAAGCTCCTAAGTTGTGTTTAGTGATTTCAACTTTTTGTTTGAAAACAAAGGAGTGAATAATAGAGTGGTCAGAATTGAAGGACATATTGGCTAAAAAATAGTGGAAGGTTTCTTTGTTATAAAGGTGGACGAGAGTAAGGATAAAGTGAAATTGAGTTGAAGAAAATAAAGGCATTACCTAAAAGGTAATGTCTTCTTGAATTAAGATTCGAGAAGGAGTGATTTTTGCAGAAGCAAATCTTGGGAAGGAATCCTCATTTGCTTTGGACAAGAAATTTTCGGAGGAATTCCTATGTGGTTTCTTTGCTAATACCTTTTGACGCTTGCTAGAGATGGCCATTTGAGAATGATCTAGAATTAGAAAGGGTTTTAAAGTGATGATCTAGAATTAGAAAGGGTTTTAAAGTGATGTTTAGCGTGTGACTATTGAGTTAAAAATCCCGCCTATTTATTGCAAACGACTTGTTCGTACCAGACAAAAAAATTTTCATCCCATACAAAATATCATTCGTCCTATACGAAAAAATTTGTACAGACGATTCAATCCATCCAAAATGAAACGGCTTTTCGTAATCAATGCGAATTACGAAGCAACCTTTTATACAAACTTTTGACCAGTCTAATCGAACAGACAAACACGTGTTCGTCCCAGACGATCGAAAATAATGATCATTTTTATGGCAGTTAAAACCGTCCCCTACATCAAACTGACATGTGTTCTTCCGGACGAACCAAAAGTTCGTACATACGAAGTTAGCATTTAAAACTACCTTATCCATTCATGTTCAATTCAATCGTCCCGTCTTTTGAAAAACAAATCATCCTAGTCGATCATGACGATTGTGTAGACGAAGTGACTAATAAACTCTGAAAACTGCACACAAAAAGTTCAAAAATCTGACATTTTTTGACACAATACACAAATCATCCTGTACGAAAATATTTCATCCTGGACGATGATGAATTTTAAAAATTTTGATTTTTGCACTCAAAACAAAAACTAGAAGTTAAAAACACAAAAAAATACCAAAAACAACGATGAAACACAGATTCTAAAAAAAACAAAATCACACAAACAAAATCATAAACAGATAAAAACATTTAATTAATAAACAAACATCAATGTTGCAAGTACTTTTTTATTTAAGCATTTAAATCAATCACACCAAGCCTTATTCTTAATGCACTGAAGGTATCAAAGGCTAAAGATTTTGTAAAAATGTCTGCAAGGTTATTTTTAGTTGTAACATGAATGAGTTCAATTTCTCCCTTGGATATATGATCCCTTATGAAATGATGCCTTATGTCTATGTGTTTGGTTCTTGAATGTTGAATATGATTTTTAGAAACACAGATAGCACTAGTATTATCATAATAAATTGGTATAGAGCCTATAGTTAATTCTAAATCAATCAGCTATTGTTTCAACCAAAGTATTTGTGCCACACAACTTCCTAATGCAATGTATTCAGCTTCAGCAGTAGATAGGGCTACTGAATTTTGTTTTCTACTAGACCATGAAACTAATGAATTTCTAATGAATTGACATGTTTCAGAAGTGCTTTTTCTATCCACCCTACAGCCTGCAAAGTCAGAATCTGAATAACCAATAAATTCAAATGAAGAGCTAAACTTACGATAACAAATTCCTAAGTTCTGAGTTCCTAACAAATATCTTAAAATCCTTTTCACTGCTGTCAAATGTGATTTTTTTAGATCTGATTGAAATCTAGCATATAAGCAAACACTAAACATGATATCAGGTTGGCTAGTAGTCAAGTAAAGTAAAGATCCAATTATCCCTCTAAATTTCTTTTGATTAACAGATTTTTCCTTAGGGTCCTTATCCAACTGAACTGAGGAATACATTAGAGTACTAACAAGTTTAGCATTGTCCATTTCATACTTTTTGAGGATGTACTTAACATATTTTGACTGACTTAAAAATGTACCTTCCTCAATTTGCTTAATGCTAAAGCCTAGAAAGTAACTTAAATCTCCCATTAAACTCATCTCAAATTCACTACTCATTGTTTTAGAAAAATTATTACAAATATTTTTATTTGAAGATCCAAAAATGATATCATCCACATAAAATTGAACAATGAGTATATCCTTTCCAATTTTTTTCAAAAAGAGAGTTGTATCCACACTTCCTTTTTCAAAAAATCTTTCAAGTAGGAAGGTGCTCAACCTCTCATACCAAGCCCTAGGTGCCTGCTTTAATCCATATAATGCCTTTTTAACTTGAAAACATGATTTGAGTATTTAGAATTTTTAAAATCTGGAGGTTGTTCTACAAAAACATCCTCTTCAATTACCCCATTTAGAAAGACACTTTTCACATCCATTTGAAACAATTTAAAACCTTTAAAATAGGCAAAGGCTAGCAAAACCCTAATTGCTTCAAGTCTAGGTACAGGGGAAAAAGTTTCCTCAAAATCAATCCCTTCAATATGATTATACCCCTTAGTAACTAATCTAGCCTTATTTCTAATGACTACTCACGAGTCATTCATTTTGTTTTTGAATACCCACTTAGTTCTAACAACACTTTGATCTTTTGGCCTTGAAGTTAATTCCCAAACTTTATTTCTTACAAATTGATTCAACTCTTTTTGCATGGTCAATATCCAAAATTCATCAGAAAGTGCTTGATCAATATTAGTGGGTTCTATAGTTGAAATGAAGGATGAATGATTGACTTCCTTGTTTAATCCACGCCTAGTTCTTACACCCTCACTAGGTTCACCTATAATTAATTCCCTTGGGTGGTTGTTAGAAAATCTCAAATCTCTAGGCAAAAGTTTATTCTATCAATCTTTTGGGAGTTATCCTCAATCTCATCTTCAATAACATTTGGCTCTTTCAAAATTTCAAATTCATCAAACACAACATGTGTGGTCTCCTCAATAACCAAAGTTTTTTTATTGAATACCCTATAAGATTATCCAACACTTGAGTATGAAATAAAGATTCCTTCATCTGATTTTGGATCAAATTTTCCTAAAGCAGATTTTCCATTATTATGAATGAACACCTTGCAACCAAAAACATGTAAATTAGACAAATTAGGTGTTCTACCTTTTAGCAACACATAGGGTGTTTTATTTAATTAAGATCTTACATTCACCCTATTCAGAACATAACATGCAGTGCTAACCGCCTTAGCCCAAAAATATTTAGGAAGTGAGTATTCTGCCAACATTGCTCGGGCGGCTTCTATTAATGTTCTATTTTTTCTTTCGACTACCACATTCTGCTAAGGGGTTCTAGGTGCAGAAAAGTTGTGATCAATTCCTTTCTCCTTACAAAAATCTTCAAATCTTTCATTCTCAAATTCTCCTCCATGATCACTTTGAATAGAAATAATTTCACACCCTAATTTCCTTTGAATCCAAGTCAAAAAATTTCTAAATTCCTCAAATGATTCACTCTTATGAAATAGAAATCTAACCCAAGTGAATCTTGAGTAATCATCCATAATAACAAATCTGTATACCTTCCCTCCTAGACTCACAGTTCCAACTGGTCAAAAAAGATCCATGTGTAAAATTTCTAATGGTTTACTAGGACAAAGATCCTTATTGGACTGAAAAGAGGACTTCACCTACTTTCCTAATTGACATGCATCACAAAGGTGGTCCTTAGTAAAGTCTAGTTTTGGTATATCTCTTACTAAGTTCTTTTGGGTAATTCTCCTAAGATTTTTCATGCTAGAATGACAAAGTCTCCTATGCCAAAGCCATGACTCATCAGAAACAGTTTTTAAACAAAAAGCAGTAGGAGAATGAATTTAATTTAATTCTAGCATATAAATATTGTTTATCCTTTTTTCATTCAAAACATCTTTACCATTTAGGCTTAATATGCAGCTAGTAGGAAAATTTTTTACACAATAACCCTTATCACATAGCTGACTTATACTTAACAAATTATGCTTTAAGCCTTCAACTAATAACACATTGTCTATAAAAAAGTTTTTAAGATTTCCAATCATACCTGATCCAACCACCTTCTTTGTGGTATTATCTCCAAGTGTAACCTTGCCTCCACTCTTGGCTTCCAGCGTTATAAATTGAGCAGTATCTCCAGTCATATGCTTTAAACATCCGCTGTCCAGGTACCATATGCTCTCACGAGGTCTTGTGTGAGAGCGACCCTACAAGAATATCAAATGTTAGACTGGGAACCCAAACAAGTTTGGGTTCTCCTTTTGATAATTTATAATCAGATGCATGTATGATATATCTAGGTTTATTCATCTTAGGTCTCCACACCAAATCAATTTTCATCTTCAAAGTACAGGTGTGTGCTATATGTCCAAGCAATTCATAATTATTACATTTAACATTAGGAAAATGATTCCTAAGTCTTCTACCACGTATCTGTCTATAAAGGGATTGCATAAATTTAGGATACAAAATATGATTAGTAAAATCTTCAATTATGGGGGTATCCTATTATTTTCGAGAGCTTTTATTTTTAACTTATAAAATGAATTTATTTTTTTTCAAGATTTAATTTGTATAATTGATTCGATATGTTTTTCTCTCCGATTCATCCTTATAATTTTTAAATTATTTTTCAAGATCAGTATAGGATATTTTTAAATTCTCATGATTTTTATTCAAGTCATTAAACTCATCAAGTAGTTTCATGTGATTTTCATCTATTAAGGCATGATCTCTTCTAAGGATTTCTTGTTCCTTTTGAAGTTCTTCAAATTTTAAACATAGACTAGCATGCATTTTTTTCATTTTCTTATATGTATCATGCATGTGCTCAGAAACTTCAAATAATTTATCATAAGTTAAGTCACTTACTTCTTCTTGATCTAACTGATCAAGACTACCGGCCATCAAGCAAAGATTAGTGACTTCTTCTTCCTTTTCAGTCTTTGATGAATTTGAAGCTGAGTCCGCCTAGAAAGCTCTTTGAAACTTATTCTTGCCCTTCTTTACAATTTGTTTCTCCTCTACAATCTCCTTACTGGGAGTTGCTTTGAGTTTTGGGCAATCAGTTTTGATATGACCAGATTTCTTGCACTCATAACAAATTACATCATTAGAAACCTTGCCATTTCTATTAAATTTACCTTTATTCTATTGCTGGCATCTCTTCTGCTTCCTCTTCAGAAAGCTTCTGAATTGTCTAGTCATCAATGCAATGTCGTCTTCATCCTCAGGTTGTGAGTGTTCACTCTCAGACTCTTCCATATTTAGTGATATGTTCTTCTCCCTTCGTGGTTCACCTGCATCATTCTTTCTTTGGCTAACTCCTTGCTCATAAGCAATAAGTGAACCAAGAAGATTATCAATTGAATAAATGTTTAGATCTTTAGACTCTGTAATTGCAGTAATTTTAGCATCATAAGCAGTAGGTAAACAACAAAGAATCTTATTAACCATTTCAACATTCATTAGTTTCCTACCAAGTGCATACAAAGGGGTGACTATTTGTGTGAATCTTGTGTACATGTTAGAAATGGATTCATTAGGTTTCATGCAAAACAGTTCATAGTCATTCAATAAGATATTATGTCTAGATTGTTTAACCTCATTAGTCCCCTCATATGTTATACAAAGTCTATCCCATATGTCCTTTTCACTTTTGTAAGTGGAAACCCGTATGTAGTCTTAGATTTTAAAGCACAAAAGAAACTATTCAAGCATTTAACCTTTAGTTATGCTAAGTCATGTTCTTCTACAGTCCAGTCTGTAAAAGGTGTTTCAACTCTAATTCCATCAACTAATCTAGTTGATTTTGTATATCCTTCCTGGACTAAGATTCACATATGATAATCAAGTGACTGTAAGAAAGTAGATATGCGTGT
>NW_021398147.1:0-758 GCF_001605985.2 Dendrobium catenatum | reverse complement strand
GTTGGATGACTTTAGATATCCAAAGAGAAAAGGCAATGTTCCCTACAGGAGAGAATTGTCTCTTCATTTTGGATAATCAAGCCACGACGGATCTAAGGAGTCCAATGATGAGAGATCCAATGAATCCAAGGAGGAGAGATCCAATGAATCCAAAGAGAAGACATCCAGAAGACTGAAGATTGAAGACCCAATATCCCACTCAAAGTTATTGGTGTCTGTCATAGGCTTAGAAACCCGGGTTGTTGGTAGTGGTGTCATGCAACTTTACTTTCTGCATATCTAGGTTGTAATAAGGGCAATTTGCCTATGGACATTTAGTTGATTATTTTGGACTTATATTGATGTGTTTACCTAATTGCGCAGTATAAATTACATACTTTTTCTATGTTTCTTTCTTGCATGTCGATTTTGTTCTTGCCTAGATATCGTTAGGCTCTTTAAGAACTATAAAAAATTTTTACTCACAACCAAAATTTAATATTTAAGTTTTAAATAATCTAGAAACTTAACGAACCTAGGGAATTGCCGGAATCGTCCAGGGTCGCATGCATATTATTGCATTTCTCTTTCCTTCTTATAAAATATCTCCCTGCCTGCGGGTAGAGTCCAGATAATCTGGCCTATGAGGATGAAGTGTCGGACCTAGGGAGACCCAATCTTTTCTAAAAAAATTATTTTCTATAAGCATGTTTTTAAAATCTTATGCATACCTGATTTGGAAGCTTCAACTAGCATGCATTGCATTAGTAACCAACTAA
>NW_021398146.1:0-222 GCF_001605985.2 Dendrobium catenatum | reverse complement strand
GTGCACCTGACCACACCTTCTCAAGCCCGCCCGCCTCCACGCGTTCCGCTGTCCCGTGTCTGTTCGGGTCAACCGGCAACCCGACGGGTCTACTCCGAGTCAGCATTTCCGACTCGTTTACATACTCGGGTCGGGTTAAGGTTGACTTGTTTGAACCCGGGTCAATTCCAGGTTCAACTCGAACCTGACCCGTGATCCAAAATTGACACCCCTAGATATGTT
>NW_021398145.1:0-248 GCF_001605985.2 Dendrobium catenatum | reverse complement strand
TTTGAAGTCATTCAAACATTGGCTAAAGCTTGCTTCCTTTTTTTTTTTTAAATCCATGAAAGTCTTGATTAAAGGGTTTTGGCCCTTTAGAATTTCAAGGAAGAGGTTGATCAACTTAGAATCATATTTTGGAACGAAAACCAAAAAAAGTGAAGTAGGAGCACTTAATTCTGAGGGAAACTCAGAGGTGCTCGGACTATCCTATGTTGGACTTTACATTTTAGCAATCTAAATTTTGGTTTAAGTTG
>NW_021398144.1:0-366 GCF_001605985.2 Dendrobium catenatum | reverse complement strand
TCAGAAACTCACATCAGAAAAGTATCCGTACAGAATTTGAACAATCATACAGAAATCGTACAACAGACAGAACAGATAACAGTTCAATCAGAATCAAACATCGAATACGGAAACTAAAATCATATTATCATAAAGCTTTCATGTCACAGAGCAGACAGAATCATACAGAATAATCAGAGTCGTACAGAAATCAGAAATCAGATAAAATCACATTACAGCTTTACGGAACAGATAATTTCAGAACAGAATTTCCTTCCAGATGTCGGAACTTCCCTTATATCTCCCTTGTGCTTATAGCACAAGAACTTCCCCTTATGGCTCCCTTTTGTGCTTATAACACCAGAACTGAACAGATATACAAAATTT
>NW_021398143.1:0-301 GCF_001605985.2 Dendrobium catenatum | reverse complement strand
CTTTAAGAATAACAAGTTGATTGGAGAGAAAGCTAGAGTTTGCCCAGTCTTTATCCTTAATGCTCACTTTAAGCATTTTCAACTTTCTATACAGATCAAAGATGGGGTTCCCGTGTGTCGGTAGAGAAAAAATATTTAGGAGGTCGACCCAAAAGCCATATTGTTTAGTCCATTAGTTTTTGAAAACGAATCTGTGTTTCAACATAGCTTGCTGGTCTGAAAAAAGGATAATCGGGGAATGATCCGAGCAAGCGGGAGAAAGGACCTCATAGTAAGTGGAAGGGAAAGCTTCAAGCCACTT
>NW_021398142.1:0-260 GCF_001605985.2 Dendrobium catenatum | reverse complement strand
CGCAGGATGGGTCCAGGCTCGTGATTTGAAGTTCCTTGGAGAAGGGCAACGGATCACCCGTCAGTCTTCGGAAGAGTCCGAGGCTCGCGGTTCTTGTCTTCTATCTTTCATTTTATCTTTGGTTTTTGTTTTCTTCCTTATCACTCCACGTAGTCCTTTTCATATTCTTCCTTTCTGCACCCCACGGCCAAAAATTTTCCCCCCAACCTTCATAAAGCCGCCGGCCACTAGTCCAAACCCGCCGGCCACCTTCACCCGAT
>NW_021398141.1:0-244 GCF_001605985.2 Dendrobium catenatum | reverse complement strand
AAGCTCGAGCTCAAGTTCTTGACTCGAGTCGAGTTCGAGCTCGAGTTCGAGCCAACTATATCATTAACGAGCCAGGCTCGATCCACCTATGACTCGAGCTCGACTCGACTCGTTTGCACCCCTAGTTACATACAATCCCGTTCTAATTCCCAGGCTCCATCAGCCTCTAGATAAAAGCAATGTGATCTTGGCTAAAAAATAAGATATTGTTCAAAGATTTATTTGATTTGCTGAAAAATATAAA
>NW_021398140.1:0-351 GCF_001605985.2 Dendrobium catenatum | reverse complement strand
ATATATATATATATTTACATATATCAAATATATGAAATTTGTTACAAAATTTAAAAAAATTTAATACTAAGGAGATTTTTAAAATAGTTTTAGAAAAATTATTTAATTTTTTTGAGTTAAATCTTCCATATGGTCAAAAGAGTAGAGATAATGAGAAGATAAAAGAAAAAGACAAATACTCACCAAAAGAAAGGGAAAGACGAAAATTTTTTTAAGCCTCGAGGTCACACGTCGAGTGTAGGATGCACACTTTGAGCAAGTGATTTATTGAATTTTGCTCAGAAACTCACACATATTAAAAAAATCATAGATTAGAGCGCGGGAATTAGGAAGAGCTCAGAGTGGGTAATT
>NW_021398139.1:0-283 GCF_001605985.2 Dendrobium catenatum | reverse complement strand
TATTGTCTTGTTAAATAGTTCAACAATTGAACCAATGGATTTAGCTTTCAATCGTTTTAGTGAAATAGCCAACTTAATAATGTTTGAAAATTTTCAACTTTTACTTGAAAATGAGAGTTAAGAGGGCATTATCATAATTACCTATTCTTTTTCATATTGCAATCCTCTCTATAGAGTTTTCCTCAAGCGCATAGTTGCCTTTAGGGCCGTAACTAAGCCAAGCTAGCTTGCAAGTCGAGCTTATTAAACTTTGAGTTGTTTGAGCTTATAGTTGAGCTCGAGC
>NW_021398138.1:0-428 GCF_001605985.2 Dendrobium catenatum | reverse complement strand
TTTCAAAATTTTTACGTAAAATTTATTTGCCTTTTAAATTTTTATATAAATTAAATACATGACACATAAACTCTCTCTCCTAACCCAACAAATATATCACGTGCGATAGTACTCAGAATACTCAACAATATATTTATTCGTAGCTCGACAAAATAGCTTTATAAGTGAAAGATTAGGCCCTAAGCCATGGGTGGATCCGCCCATGCTCGTTTGATTCGATTTTTTTTTCCTTTTCAGTTTCTAAACAGCATAATTATTTTTTTGTTGCTATTTGTATGCGACACTTCTCTAAAAAGACTTTTTACGGAACTTCATTTTTTTTACTGTTTTAAAAAGTTTTTGATATTAATTTCTCCGTTACAAAACTCCATTTCCTCAACCAACATTTCTAAAATCACCTAGGAGATAACTAAAAGAAGCCTTAAGGC
>NW_021398137.1:0-450 GCF_001605985.2 Dendrobium catenatum | reverse complement strand
TTGAGCAAATTCCTGTTTGAAAACATTCGGAATATATGTTGTTATTTTGAAAACAGCAAAACCACTATTTTAAAAATGCCCTATTATTGCATTTAATCTTCCAAAAATCATAACTTCGTCGTTTTAAATCGGATTTTTGCGTGCGACCCCTCGATCTTTTTAGAAAAATACGTATTTCATTTTGAAACTATTTTTAGTCACTGGTTTTGACTTTTCTGGCAGGTTCCTGTTTGAATTTGTTTATTTGTTTATTTTTGATATTAAATAATAATTACAATAATTATTTTCAAATTATAAATTATTTTGAATTCATTTTTTGAAACATCGATTGGGTGGTCAGTGGATCTCATCTATAGTTATATAGATATGAATTGATATAATTTTAATTAGATTATTTTTCCAAAAATTATTTCTAGTTATAATTATTTTGAGTATTTGCAAAATTACCTA
>NW_021398136.1:0-235 GCF_001605985.2 Dendrobium catenatum | reverse complement strand
TCATCAAAACTATACAAGTTGCAAAAAAGTAAAACATACAAATAGCAACTATTTTAACAATCTCTCTCTTTTTTATGATGGCAAAATAATTATTGTTTGTATGATTTCAATTTAAACAAATCTCCTAAACTCCCCCTGAATTGATGAATACATGAAAATGAGTAGGCATTTTGAACTAAAGAACAATATTTTTGTTTTAAAAAAAAAATTAACAAAAATACAAGACAATAACACA
>NW_021398135.1:0-248 GCF_001605985.2 Dendrobium catenatum | reverse complement strand
AGTATTCGATTATAAAATAGGAGAAAATCAAATCTGCATGGTGAGACAATAATTTTCCCACCATGTCTGATTTCTGATTTGCCCGGATTTCTTCTGAATTGAAATGCTATCTATATGTGCTATAAAAAGAGAGCTATAAGGGGCCTGAATCCTATGAGATTCAGTTAGTGTCTGGGAAATCTGAAATGAGCTCAAATCTAAAATCTGATATTTGTTCTGTTCTGGATCCGATGAATTCTGTTCTGGTG
>NW_021398134.1:0-325 GCF_001605985.2 Dendrobium catenatum | reverse complement strand
CCCCGGAGTTCTGCCGGACCGCCACCTGAGGCCTAGAATTCCGCCAAACCACCACCTGAGGCTCGGACTTCTGCCGGACCACCACTTGAGGCCCGAAGTTCTACCAGAGTACCACCCTAAAACTATGGTCTTTTGGACCCCTATCTCTTGCCGACTATGATCCTTCCGACCTTAATCACCTAATACGGTCTTCTCAACCTCCATCGCCGGACAACGATCACACCCCGGTATCCTGCCAACTACAGTTTTTCTGACCTTTATCCCATCGACTATGGTCATGCCGACCAAACAAACATGTATATGTAACTCCCACCATGTAATGCGC
>NW_021398133.1:0-416 GCF_001605985.2 Dendrobium catenatum | reverse complement strand
TTGGTTCACTAGAAAATTTTCGTTCAGACGAATTTACGTTATCGTCCGTGGTGACTGGTCCTCTGGAAACATTTCGTACAGACGAAATTAATAATCATCCAGGACGATCGGGTTTCTGGAAAAGTTTCATCCAGATGAAATTAGATTATCGTCCGTGGTGATTGGTCCTCTAGAAAATTTTTGTCCAGATGATGTCAAGAATCGTCCAGGACGATCGGTCTTCTGTAAAATTTTTGTCTAGACGAATAAAATATCGTCCAAACGATTAACCGACTTAGAACAGTTTTTAGCAGTTTCTAGAACCGACCTTGTAATAACCGTTCGTACTGGACGAATCTAGTTTGTACAGGACGATCAGCTGTACGAAGACATTTCGTACACATATTCAAATAGGGTCATTTCAGATCATTTAAGTA
>NW_021398132.1:0-323 GCF_001605985.2 Dendrobium catenatum | reverse complement strand
TTTAATCTTGATATGTTGATCAATAAACTGCATTTTTTTGGATCCATTTCAGCCCCTCGACGTCATGAGCCCAAAATGACCAAAATACCCCTATGGGGGCTCAAATATTGATTTCAAACCAAATGAACTCCGAAATGATTGCAATCACTTCCAGCAAGTTTCAAATGTAATTTCAAATCTGTTGGACCCATTCCCAACCCTTGGATCAATCCGGTTGACCAAGTCATCAGGTTTGACCCAAAGGCCCTTTAAGGGTCCAAATAGGTGTCTTGAACCAAATGACTTTCCTAGGACTTGGGACCACATCCAATAGACTCAAAATG
>NW_021398131.1:0-268 GCF_001605985.2 Dendrobium catenatum | reverse complement strand
TAGGAAAACAAGTTAAGTCCTCTTTTAAGTCCAATAATGATCTTAGGACCAGTAAACCTTTGAAAATTCTTCATATGTATCTTTTTGGACCAGTAGGAACTATAAGTCTAGGAGGAAAGGTATACGAATTTGTTATAATGGATGATTTCTCAAGATTCACCTGGGTTAGATTTTTTTTTCATAAAAGTGAATCATTTGAGAAATTCAGAAATTTTTCAACTTGGATTAAAAAAAAATAGGATGTGAAATAATTTCTTTACAAAGTGAT
>NW_021398130.1:0-241 GCF_001605985.2 Dendrobium catenatum | reverse complement strand
AAGTTAAATTTGCTGCCTTGGCATTCTCTAACTTTCCGAACACATCAAGCATTCCAGAATATAAGTAAAATTGATGCCTTGGCATTCAATCAAACATGTCACACCCAACTGTTAATTTTCAATGAAAAAAAAACTTGAACAATGCTCGCCAAGTTCATCCGGCCAAAGAAAACAAAATGAAAATGATACAAAAAAAGTTGAAATTGAAGACAAGCTCATCCGACCAAAAAAAATGAAAATG
>NW_021398129.1:0-397 GCF_001605985.2 Dendrobium catenatum | reverse complement strand
AGTCACCTTCAAATCACTATAGGGATCTATCCTAGGCCTGGATTTGGGCAAAATCAGTGGCTCTACACTCCTCATCCTAAACATCATCAACACACCAAAAATCACACCCTAAATCCCATTGGATAGTTCCATATCCCTTTTTGAATTTAAGGGTCAAACCATGACCCTTAAACTTAAAAATTAGGTAAAATGCCCTTGAACAACATAAAACGGGGAGATAAAATTTGGACATGTCAAAAACATGTCCAAATTCAATCTCCCAAAATTCCAGACCTGGTGGACATGTATTTAAAAAGTAATTAAATAAATTCATAAAATGCTCAAAATGAAATTAAACCTAATATTGACTTAACCATGGTTTGGAACCATAGGGCTTTTGTAGTTCTCCCTGAGACCT
>NW_021398128.1:0-844 GCF_001605985.2 Dendrobium catenatum | reverse complement strand
AATCTGGTGTGTTCTTTCCTTTATTATTTTCGCATTTTATTTATGCACTTTGATTTTTGTGATGAATCTTTGTTTGTGTTTTGATTGCTGAAAGATTTTATTTAAAATACTAATTCACCCCTTTTTGTTAGCCTTGGGACTAGTTCATAAGGTTTTAACATCTCTAATGAACTTTCAAGTGGTATTAGAGCGGGATTCATAAGAACAAGTTTTAAAAAACTTTTGAATTTTGATTCTTGGCTAATTTTTATAATCGTAATATTGCGGAAGATTTTTCAATCACCAGAGCACCTTTCTTTGAAAATATTACTTTTTATTTTTGGAAAATTCGTATGTCTACTTTCTTGAAATCAATTGATTTTTGAATGTGGTAAATGATTTTAACTGCTTATTCTATAACGTCATGTACTATGGATGGAATTAAAATTGAGATGTCTTTTAATCAATGGAGTAAGGAAGAACAAATCAATGCTCAATTGAATGCAAAATCTTTAAACTATTTATTTTTTGCTTTAAATTCTGAAGACTTTATGTTTGTTTTCACGTGCAGTACTGGTAAGGAAATTTAGAATAAATTACACACTATATACGAAGGTACTTGTGAAATCAAGCAATCTAGATTGAATATTTTAATGCATGATTTTGAACTATTTTATATGAAATCTTATAAGACGATCTTAGACATGTATAATAGGTTTATTCAAATTATGACATCATTAAAAGCCTTAGGTAAAGAGTTTTTAAATTTTAAAAAAGTTAATAAAATTCTACGTTATCTACTTGATAAGTTTGATGCTAAAGTTGTTACTATTTATGAATAAAAAATTTGAATGAATATTCTATT
>NW_021398127.1:0-2489 GCF_001605985.2 Dendrobium catenatum | reverse complement strand
GAGCTAACACTTATGCTTTCGAGTGGAAGGGCAAGAAGCTGCGGTTACTGCCTAACAATCAAGAAGGTAATTCTATGGTGACTAACGCTAAAATTGCCATGTTCTCTGTGTCAGGAAATCAATTGATTCACGCCTGGAAGGATTCCACCGAAATCTTGGCTTTAATTGTTAAGGAGCGGAATGACGATCAACCACCTGTAACTGTGCCAGAGAGCGTGAAAGCTTTGCTTCAACAATTCGCTGATTTGGGACCTGATAAGCTGCCAAATGAACTGCCGCCAGCCCGGGATATACAACATCAAATTGACTTAGTGCCGGGTGCAACGTTGCCTAATCTGCCACACTATAGATTGAGCCCGACGGAACACAAGATTTTACAACAGATTGTGGACGAGTTGCTGGAAAAACAGCTTATTCAGCATAGCTTGAGCCCCTGTGCCGTTCCAGCTTTATTGGTGCCGAAGAAAGATGGAAGCTGGCGAATGTGTGTAGACAGTCGAGCAGTCAATAAAATAACTGTGAAGTTCAGATTTCCTATGCCACGCTTCGAAGAGATGCTAGAAAGGTTGGCTGGGTCGCAAATATTTTCTAAATTGGATCTACGAAGCGGATACCATCAAATCCGTATTAGACAGGGGGATGAATGGAAAACGGCATTTAAGACGCGTGAAGGACTCTATGAATGGAGGGTGATGCCATTCGGCCTCTGTAATGCCCCCGCAACATTCATGAGACTCATGAATGAGGTTTTAAAACCTTTTCTCAATAAATGTTGCGTGGCCTATTTTGATGACGTGCTAGTTTTCAGCGGCAGCTTAGAAGCTCATGTGCAGCATTTAACCGACATCTTTGAAGTCTTGAGGAAGAACAAATTATACTTAAACATTCCCAAATGTGAATTTGCAACACCCACTGTGCTATTTCTGGGATTTAAGATTTCTGTTGAGGGTATAGCAGCTGATCCTAAGAAGGTGGCTGCAATAGCTGAGTGGCCAACGCCAAGAACCTTCTCTGAGATAAGGAGCTTCCATGGGTTAGCTAATTTTTATAGAAGGTTTATTAAAAGGTTATCAAGCATTATACTTGCTTCCGATTCACTGAATGTTTTGAAACTCAACAATGTCCAAATGGAAGGAAGAGCAATTCAGCAAATGTTTTCGAAAAGCAACTTCAAAAACGCATTATCGCCAGCACCTGTGTTCTGCAATCTTTCCCATTTCGACAAGCCTTTCTCAGTTCAAAACCGACGCCGTCCACAGTTGGAATTGGGCGGTCCCTCATCTACAGGACAACCGGCACCATTTGATATATTTTAGTGAAAAAATTGTGTGCCGCGTCATCGACAACAGGTTGGATCAGTATATTACGAGCAAGAGTTGTATGGCAGTCGTGAGAGCATTAAAACAATGGGAAGCATTACTATTTACTGCACCAAGGACTTCGTGCTGAGTAAGTGATCACAAAGTTTGCAATAAGCATTTAAATCACAAAAAAAACATTAATCGCAAATGCATGCGAGGTGGATTCTTTAAATTTTTACAGAGTTCACAATATTGGTGTTAAAAGACAAAGAAGGCGGAGCTCAGAATCGCGGGTTGCAGGATTGCCTTGGGTCGTCGGGGCTGTTTTGAATCAAACGCAAATTTGCATGAACGGAGTTTTGTTTGGAACTAACTAGCCTTTTGTGATTTATAGGTGTGACCTGATAAAGATTTTGCTTCAGCTTGGATTAGCTGCACTAAACAAGGAAGCCAATTGAGGAGTAATTCCATACAGCATAATTTCCTGTTTAAAAACAATTTGCTCTGCATGCTGCTATGATTGCTCTTGGCTGCCTGACTTGCTTATACAGGAAGTTCAGCAATGTGATGGTCATGGCTATGCCCATTTGTGGGGGCGTGGGACAAACACATGACACAGATGGCAAGCTAGTTTTATTGGCCACATTTTGAGAAGGATTTGCTAAGGTTTGTTGAGGGCGGTAAGTTTGCAGACTGTCCTGCCAACGTACAAGGGGTGGGCAAAATAATTACAGGCTTAATATCTACCAGTTACCTGTTGAGGTGCCATGGATTCGATCATGGGAAGATTCTCAGTTTTAGATTTTTGTGCTGGCTACCTACGGCTACTGAAACGAGGAAGATTTCCATTAATGTTGTTGTGGATACGAATTTTCGATAAATGGCGTTTGCATTTTGTGGCGTGTAAGTAAGACAATCTGATGCCTAGTGAACATTGCCCAGGTGTTTCTTCTCGGGAATTGTGCGGATTTGCAAATTTGGAGCTTTGCCATAGAAGCCCCCTGAAAACCCATCCACTTCACGACATGAGGATTGGTGAAGGTTCCATTAAGCCACTTTCTTGGCTGGGAATTATGGAAGAGCTAAGCATACACTCCAACTAAAGTTCGGCGTACCACTCCGCATAATCTGACGGGCGAAGACTCGAAGTTTGAATCGCAATCGTTGGGCAATTCTTCTCTCGCTGCC
>NW_021398126.1:0-223 GCF_001605985.2 Dendrobium catenatum | reverse complement strand
CTGTAAGCACAGGGTGGGGTCGCTATACTTTGCAGGAGATTACCATGTCAATTTCAGGTTGAGTTTGAGTTTTCAGATTTACCCCAACCTGACTCAGATTTATAATCTGGTTAGAATTTGACACCCGAACGTGGCCCATTTCCCAAACGGGTTGACTCGAACCTAGAATTTTATGATCAACTTTTCGATCTGTGTCGAATATTGACACCCCTAGCAAGTGTTG
>NW_021398125.1:0-351 GCF_001605985.2 Dendrobium catenatum | reverse complement strand
GAGTGGTCGTAGTCTTGTAAGAGCCTCCTGAGCTGCTTCTCTTGGCTCCCTTCTCCAGATTATTCTGATTTTCTACCAACTGTGCCAACTTCATTGCCTCCTACAAATCACTAGGCATCAGAACTTTAACTGCCGCTCGGATCTCTGCCTTTAACCCCTTCATGAAGTTCCCTTCCAATACACTATCTAATAATCGCTCCACCCTACTAGCCAGGTGCTCGAACCGCTCACGGTAGTCAACTACTGATCCCTCCTGCACCAGAGCAAAGAATTGCTCATAGAAATCTCCTCCCTGGTCGGTTTGGAAACGTTCCATTATGCAGTTTTTGAATTCCCTCCAGTTCCTGATAG
>NW_021398124.1:0-273 GCF_001605985.2 Dendrobium catenatum | reverse complement strand
GATTTGTTCTTTAAAGGCATTCTCTTCTATCTTCTAAAGATAGGATTGCGACCTTGCTTGAAAATTGCTTAAAATGAGCTTAAATTAAAGAATTAGGATTGTTTTTTTACTGATTCTTAAAGCAACTTTTTAATATAAAATACTAGAAAGCTATTTTGAGAAGCAGGAAAGAACTCTCCCAAACGAAGCCTATGTCAACGAGCTTAGTGCTGCTAGCTTGTATTGATGTTTAATTGAGTTTAAACTTGAGTCTTATTGTCTTATTGAGCTAGT
>NW_021398123.1:0-268 GCF_001605985.2 Dendrobium catenatum | reverse complement strand
GGAAACCAAATGAGCCATAAGATGTTTGAACTTGAACAAACAAATCATATAAAACCAAACTCTTAATAGTGTAGAGTTGATATCATGCTTAAAGTGAAGTCATGAGTGGTGAGATAGCAATTCCTAAATAAATGCAAGAGGTACACATTGGATATAATGGTAGAGCCTCATGGACAACAATAATTCATATTCAATGAATATAGTACCGTACAAACCAATGCAAGAAAGAACTGGAAAAGGGATCGTCTATACTCTTGATGCAAGAAAT
>NW_021398122.1:0-253 GCF_001605985.2 Dendrobium catenatum | reverse complement strand
AATGTATTTTGCATAATGACGGCTGCTTTAATGAGGACGCCCTAATTAAGGTTTTTGCTTTTGAACAGATCATCCAGGCCGATATAAATGTCATCCCAGATGATATTAGCAAAAATAGTAAACTCTAAGAAACAGTCAAAAAATCTTCTAAGTTACAGAGCATTAGAAGCCACACCAAATACAATAGACTCAAGAAAGAAAAAAGTGTACAAACTAACTTAGACCTAGTCTACCCAATCTTGAGCTGGTTCCA
>NW_021398121.1:0-317 GCF_001605985.2 Dendrobium catenatum | reverse complement strand
CTCTATGAAGCATGGACTCCTCGTCGTGCAGGGCCATCCAGGCCAGACGGGCGCGTAAGGGACCGCGCCATTCCACCAAGTCATGGAACCCAAGGCCCCCATGATCGCACAGTATACATAGGTC
Source organism: Dendrobium catenatum (assembly GCF_001605985.2). Lineage (NCBI taxonomy): Eukaryota > Viridiplantae > Streptophyta > Magnoliopsida > Asparagales > Orchidaceae > Dendrobium > Dendrobium catenatum. The sequence continues at coordinate 193 of NW_021398121.1, read as the reverse complement.
CTTCCAGGCCATATAATGCATGCCTTTACTATTGGAGTCTTTCTGCCATAGGAATCTCCGGCCTAATCTTTCAATCGAGTTTAGAATGCTGCTAGGCACCTCCGTATGGGTCATAACATATGCCGGGATAGTTAGAAGAGAGGTTCGAATTAAGAGGGCCTTACCCGCATATGAGAGCTGCTTCTTTCCCCAA
>NW_021398120.1:0-1487 GCF_001605985.2 Dendrobium catenatum | reverse complement strand
CACTGGTTTGGTTAATTTGAGGTCAGCGTCCTTGTCACCGTCCCTCAAGCTGATGGTCGGGAGGACCAGAAGCTTGTCCCGTAAGAGAGAAAGGCGAGAGGAAGAAAGAGACTTAGTGAAAATGTCCGCAGGCTGATCAAGAGTGGAAATGTGGCGAACAGTGATATGTTGTGATTGAATGCAGTCCCGAATAAAGTGATGATCCACTTCAATATGTTTCGTTCGGGCATGGAAGATGGGATTGCAGGCAATAGACATGGCGGAGACATTATCGCAGTATAGTTCGGTAGGCGGAAGATGTATGAGAAAGTCCTGACAAAGTCGCCTGGTCCAGATGATGTCGGTGGCTGCGGCAGCCATGGAGCGATATTCTGCCTCGGTTGATGAACGAGCAACCGTCTTTTGTTTTTTAACAGACCAAGAGAGCAGAGCGGTGCCGAAGAATAAGCAAAATCCAGTTGTAGACTTGCGGTCCAAAGGATCCCCTGCCCAGTCGGAGTCGGAATATGCGGACAGAGTTAGTTCGGTTTTAGGTAGAACCAAACTGTAATTGAGAGTGCCCTGTAGATAACGCAATATGCGTTTAAGTAACAGAAAATGCAGCTGGAGAGGAGAATGCATATGCTGACATAGTTTATTGACTGCAAAGGCGATATCTGGTCGAGTTGAAGTAAGGTACTGAAGCGATCCGGCAATGGTCCGAAAGAGTTCCGGCTGAGCAAATGGTTGTTGGAGAGCGGGATCATTCGGGAATTTGGATGGTAGCGGTGTGAGGAGGGGTTTGCAATTGGTCATGGATGCTAGATGGAGAATGTCCCGAATGTAAGAGGATTGAGACAAATGATAACTATCGGCAGAGCGTTGAAATGTGATGCCAAGAAATTTGGAGAGGTGTCCAAGATATCTTGTATGAAATTGTTTTTGTAAATTGGAGATCAGCATTTTGATGAGGGTGGAGTCATTACCAGTGACTAAGATGTCATCAACATAGACAAGGACATAAATATTGGTTTGGTCATAGTGGTAATGAAAGAAAGATGGATCTGCCGAGCTGGGTGAAAACTTTTGTTGCCGAAGATATGTAGATAGCGTCGCAAACCATAAACGAGGGGCTTGCTTAAGTCCGTAAAGAGCCTTGTGGAGAAGACAGACATGATTAGGACGCGAGATGTCCTCAAAGCCCTGGGGTTGAGACATGTAGACGGGTTGATCCAATTTCCCGTGCAGGAAGGCATTCATCACATCAAGCTGATGAACAGGCCAGTCGTGGTGTAAGGCAACAAGAAGAAATAAGCGTATGGTGGTAAATTTAACCACAGGACTGAAGGTCTCCATATAATCAATTCCATACTGTTGTTTATAACCCTGAGCAACCAGCCTTGCTTTGTGTCGAGCGACAGTCCCGTCGGCAAAAAATTTAAGTTTGTAAATCCATTTGCAGCCAATGATCGTATGGTTTGGCGGTGGGGGCACTAATGACCAAGTAC
>NW_021398119.1:0-552 GCF_001605985.2 Dendrobium catenatum | reverse complement strand
ACTCAGTCTTGGTGACCGACCCTATAGTGGGTCTTCTATTGGTTTGAGCCCCTATGACTCCCAATTTGGGTTAACTTCTAGCCATACCAGTCAGCCTTTAGCCTCCCCAGTCCTTGACCCTGCTAGTATGATTATAATAAAGGAAAACATTAAGAAGAGGAGGTCTCCTAAACTTGAGACTGAGTGCATCCATTTTGTGGATGCTAGTGATATCACTAATGACGAAGAATTCTTTGAGGATGAAACAAAAGTGATTGAATCAGACTTCCAAAATGACTTAAACCCTGAGCTAAGAAAGTTAGAACCTGTAAACGTCGACACCTTAACCCACCCCGATCCTAGTCTCCTCGAGGATAAGTCTTTGAACAAAGTATGCCTGGACGATAGGAACATGATCTTGAAAGATGCCAATCTGGCCTTGTACACATTGAATTTAAATTCGGAAGATCCTGATTTAGTCGTATTACCTACTGAGTTGACTTTGGAGAATCTCGATGGTAATAATATCGAGTCGAAAGTGGTTCAACTACACTTACTACCTGATTTAACTCC
>NW_021398118.1:0-443 GCF_001605985.2 Dendrobium catenatum | reverse complement strand
TTGTAATATTGATTTCTGGTTCTATAACATTGTGAAGAAATGTGACACTAACCTTGCTTCCATCAAGACGCTGAATTAATTGACATTTTTTCCAAAACTTCGGTGCTACAATGCCTTAATATGGCACACCAATGCATTAACGATGTTGTGGCACTGATGGTTCCAACGCTATAGTGCTGGTTCAATACTAGTGAATATTTCTCCATTTCTTAAGAAATTCATGCACAACATCAACTGAAGACAAATATATTCACTAGAATTTAACATAATAAAATATTACATAATTTTTTATCCAATCCGCTATCCCTAGTCTGTGATTTGATAAAGAAAAATATTATTGATTGAATTATTACTTTTCTCATTAACTAGTTTAGATATTTCTTTTGTTTGTGAGCACTAACACTACAGGTAAGATATACACTACTCAAGGCTACTAAAACTTA
>NW_021398117.1:0-227 GCF_001605985.2 Dendrobium catenatum | reverse complement strand
CAATCTAGCTAGTGGTGGAGCATGCCCTTCGTGGCACCACCATAGCATTTGACTTGAGGATCAGTGGTAGAGTACGCCCCTCGTGGCACTACCTTGATACAAAATCTGAATTCGATCCCTTAGGGTTAGATTTCCCTTCCCTTAGAATCAATCTTAATTTAATCTTCTAGGGTTAGGATTTCCCTTCCCATAGAATCAAATCTTAATTCAATCTTCTAGGGTTAAGT
>NW_021398116.1:0-288 GCF_001605985.2 Dendrobium catenatum | reverse complement strand
ATGTAAACCTTTAATCTCTTCTACAATGAATTAAAAAAAAAACTTTTTTTTTTTAAATAATTTTTATAATGACCCCACAGGAAAACGACTTCCTAACGCCAAGCTATATTTCCAAAAATAATATTTAAAAAAAAAAAAGCAGGCTAGTGATCCTCTTTGATGGCGAATTATTACGTCCGGTCACCGGACGTCCTGACATCCAATTCAGAAGCGCCACGTCACCCAAATATACTGGGACCCGATGTATTTTGGTGATGTGGCGCATCTGGATTGGTGTCACCGGACGTA
>NW_021398115.1:0-354 GCF_001605985.2 Dendrobium catenatum | reverse complement strand
TTGTAATGTATGATTCCTATAATATAGTATGATTAGTACATAATTTATATTTTAAAATATTACCTAAATTAAGATTGGTGGCTGAGATCTTGATTTCAATTGATCACCCTGTATGATTTATATTGCACAATACGATTAGTTTAAATAGCTTTAATTATCCCAATTAGTTGTTTTTATGATTTTTTGAATAGTTGATCGAACATTACAATATGGATCATACAGTACGATTAATTCAGAAAACTACACTTCTAATTTTTCACACTATTTCACTATCCTTAGTGTGTGTGTGTGTCCACAACCAGTAGGCTGGCATACACCCTTATAGAACTTGACTCAATAAAAAAAAAAAAAATA
>NW_021398114.1:0-288 GCF_001605985.2 Dendrobium catenatum | reverse complement strand
ACCACTTAAGGCAAGCTCACACACGCATCACATATACAAGACTTGAACTCAAGACATCTTAGTTGGTAGCAAAAGCTCTTAACCAGTAGTTCATGATAAGCTATGTCTTAACACCTATTTTACTTCAAAACAAATATCCTTTTAATTAGTAATTCTTTATAAAAAAATTCAAATATATTGAGACTTCATTTGAGACTATTTTCTTATAGCTTTCAGTGTGACTGATTAAGTAGTTTTAAAAAGTTTTTTAAAAAAGTTAGGCTTTATTTTGGATGACTTTTTACTATT
>NW_021398113.1:0-272 GCF_001605985.2 Dendrobium catenatum | reverse complement strand
ATGAATACCCCAGGCTTCAAGTCTTTATATTCCGTCTATCAAATAGGGAGAATTCTTTAGTTGAGTTCAATGATGCAGCTTGCAATGACAGGGAGCTGAGTTACATCAAGGAAGTCGATGGAGCTTCTAAGGATGATGGACTCAAAACATATGAGAACGACAACAAAAAATACACCGCCTCTATGGAGAGCTGTCATTGCAAGCCGCGTCATTGAATTCAACTAAAGAATTATTACTATTTGACAAGGGGAATGGAAAGACTTGAAGCCTGG
>NW_021398112.1:0-425 GCF_001605985.2 Dendrobium catenatum | reverse complement strand
TTAGAGTTTGCAATCAATTACTAATGAGGCCCTTCTTGGGAGAAGGCCTTAGTTTGATGTAGCAAATATACATCCTACAAAGTGTATTTCATGGAAATTGGAAGAATCAGAATTGATATGTTCGTTTAGTCAGGACCATAGTCGGATGGTGACGGAGGTCGGAAAGACTGTACTCGAGTGACGGTGGTTGGAAGGACCATAACCAGCAGGTGACGGGGGTCGAAAAGACTGTTGTCAGATGACGGAGGTCGGAAAAATCATAGTCGGCAGGCGACGGAAGTTGTAAAGACTATTGTCTGGCGACGACAATTGGAAGGACCGCAGTCCGCCAGCAAGGAAGGTTGGAAAGACCATATTAAGGTGACGAAGGTCGAAAAGATCGTTGTCAGGTGTAAGTCCAATAAGAATTGGAAACCGGGTGGAAG
>NW_021398111.1:0-1356 GCF_001605985.2 Dendrobium catenatum | reverse complement strand
CACCACCACCACCTCCACCACCACCACCTCCACCATCAGATGATCAGGGCCCATCATTTTACTAGTCTTTCTTTCGTTGTAGTTTGCTTCTGTTTTTTTCTATTGATCAGTTTCTATTTTCTGTTCTATTTTTCCCCTCCTTTTTATGATGTCAAAAGGGGGAGTGATCTGTTGTACTACTAGTTGCTTTATACTTTGTACTTTGATTTTGATAGTTGACTTGTGTTCGTTCCTTCACTTTGTCTTCATTAAACTGACTGAACTACTTAGATTTTTTTGTGTATTTGCCATCATCAAAAAGGAGGAGATTGTTGCGTATCTATTTTCAAAAATAGATTTTTGATGATTACAAATACTTCTGCTTTACTTTGACTGTCTTGCCTACTAACGTTTCAGGACCACAGGATCGAGACTGCAAGTTGAACCAGCTCAAGAATGGGTAGATTAGGTCTGAGTCAGTCTGTAATGTACTTTTTCTCTTTCTTGAGTCAAATGTAATCCTTATGGTGCCTAATGCTAAGTAACCTTGCACACACACACATGAGTGAATTTTTTCTGTCTAACTTAGAGTTCTCTGTTTTGAGTACATCATCTAGGATGATCCAAAAAATTGTCCTGTCCGATCAGTCAAAAATAAAAACCCTAATTAAAGCATTATGGTTAAGGCAGTCATCATTAAGCATCTCGTCTTGGACGATATTTGTATCGTCCGGGATGATAGGCTCAAATCAGACAGAATCAGTCGCTAGATTAATTTAGGAAGCTTTATTTTTTAATAATCATCCAAGACATCATCCTGGACGATAAAGTTCAATTATGCCTAAATTGATCTGGAGATTTAGGAAAGTAATTAAAGTTGATTGATATGATCATATCGTCTTGGACGATTGCAGCATCGGCCAGGATGATTAGTTCAAAAAATCTTGATTTCTTCTGGACAAACAAAATCGTACACCATCTATTCAGGGCGATGTGCTGGACGATTTGCGCAAATTTAAACTAATAGGTCAGGACGATCGCAAGATCGTCCTGGACGATCAAGTCATTTTGATTTCATCCAAACTCCCATCCAGGGTGATTGTTTGGATGATATTCCCTGATTTGAACTAATCATCCAAGACGATGTTATATCATCCCAGACGATGTGAACAAAATTTCTTCTGATCATCCCATGTCGTCCAGACTGATTGAGCTTAATTTGTACGAATCGTACATGATGATAGAAATATCATCCTAGACGATAATGTCAGTTCTTGAAATTCTATTTAAAGGACCTGAATTTTCTCATGCATAAGACCTTGAGTGCTGCTGTCTTGACCTGAGAGAGCCTAGGGAGAGGGAGAGAGAGGGAGAGAG
>NW_021398110.1:0-407 GCF_001605985.2 Dendrobium catenatum | reverse complement strand
ACATCGATTATTAGTTTTGGACTTTAAGATAAAGGGGCAAAATAATAAAAAATAAAGTAAAATAATTTTCTAGCATTAAATGGGGGAATTTAAAGAATATTAACAGAAATAATTTTTGGAGTAAGATTTTAGATCTTAAGATTTTGTCTGTGCATGAGGATGCCAATATTATGTTGGAAAAAGTGGCTTGTAATATTAAAAATATTGCAAAAGTTGTGCTTGGAGTTTTGAGGGAAAAACCCCTAATAATAAAAATAGTTGGTGGTGGGATCCAAATGTGCAAGAAAAGATAAAAAAATAAGAAGATTTGTTATAAAAATCGTTTTAGATGTAAAAATCCTGATAATTGGGAAAGCTATAAAGAGGCTCATAAGGAATCTAAGAAAGCTATTTGCGATGCAAAGAGC
>NW_021398109.1:0-224 GCF_001605985.2 Dendrobium catenatum | reverse complement strand
CTCTTGCGGGAGCAAATAGTGTAGCAAATATCTCAGAAACTGAAACACAACATAAAACTTCTTGTCATGTGTGGAGTACCGTTTGTGAATTTCATTCAGCTTCTCACTAAAATAGGCCACAGGGTGACCCCCTTGGTATAGGACTCTTCCAATACCAACTCCTGAAGCATCACATGACACTTCAAAAACTTTGGAAAAGTCACGAAGTCTCAACATAGGGGCTT
>NW_021398108.1:0-482 GCF_001605985.2 Dendrobium catenatum | reverse complement strand
ACCATATATTTCTCTACTGCCGCGAATATTCCAGGACACAACATTTTGGCGCCGTATATGGGAAAGTGATTCCCGACTGGGAGGCAATTATTGCTCCAATCTCAAAAGATCGCCCTTATCAACTTCTTGACATCAGTCATTGCTGCATCAATTTTATAAGAATCAGATGCGGACTTGGGGGCAACTTTGACTCCAATTATGATTAAGAAGATCCCTCCAATGCTTTCAATATCAAGATGATATTTTAGAAAAATCCCAGCGAATGCAAGAATACTTTCAATCGATTATAAGCTTCATAAAGTCCCCTGTTGGACTTCTACTCCTTGGGCAATGTCTTAATTAATCTCAACCTCATAAAGGCAATAACAGTTTAAAGATAGACCGTTCTCTACTTTTAATTAGGGATACACACGGCGTTCGCCCCCTCCCAATCAAAGTAAAATCAATCCTTGGTGGATTCTCTCGACCTCTTCCACACAGGT
>NW_021398107.1:0-451 GCF_001605985.2 Dendrobium catenatum | reverse complement strand
GCCGATCAGTACAAAACTCAGAAGATCGGCTAGAGTATCACCCTGGATGCAAAACTGGACGATTGAAAATTGGCTTGATCGTCCAGGCCGATCTCACGATCGTCCCGGCCAATCAGTTCAAATCAGAGAAAAATCGTCCAAAGCATCGCCCTAAATTCGAGCTGGCCGATATTTATCGTCCTGAAGTAACCAAGGTTTTTGAAAAGATCGTCCTGGCCGATCCTGCGATCGTCCAGGACGATATGTTCGTTTCAATCATCCTTAATTACTCCCTTGATTTCCTGCTCAATTAAGGCATAATTTGTGAATATCGTCAAGGCTGATCAGTGATCGTCCTGGCCGATAATTTAAAAATACAGTATACCTTAATTGTCTATGGCGGCAGCTTCTTTCTGTTTTTACTCATATTGGCCAGGACGATATTTACATCGTCCTAGACGATCAGGCTTAA
>NW_021398106.1:0-1019 GCF_001605985.2 Dendrobium catenatum | reverse complement strand
GCTATTTATATATCTAATATTTAAAATTTTAATATTATATATCTACTATTTATAAAATAAATATTAGTGCATCAAATAAAATATTAAAATTTATAGAATGATATAGATGATAAGAACGAAATATATGAGTGATATACTTGATATTAAAATTTTACATGAATATTAGGAATGTAATATTAAAATTATAAGTTTTAAATATGTAAATATCATGAAATAAAGTTGTATGTATGTAAATCACCCTAAAAATTAATATCAATAATCATTTAATTAGATAACTATAATAACTTTGAAATTTATTTCTCGGATTTATAATAACTTTCATATACATAAATAAGACTTCGTTTGGAATGATTTTTTTATTGCTTTTGAAATAGAATTTTAGGACAAAAATTAAAATTTTATATTAAAGTAAAATAAGCAAGATCCTAAAGTTATTAAATTCGTATGGCACAATTCCCCTTTCTTAAGCATTGACTTTCAAATTAGGATTCTTAGATATTTATTTATCTTTTTTTTTTTTTGAAATACAAATTTATGACAAAAATTAAAATTTTATATTAAAAGTAAAATAAGCAAGATCCTAAAGTTATTAAATTTGTATGGCACAATTCCCCTTTCTTAAGCATTGACTTTCAAATTAGGATTCTCAGATATTTATTTATTTATTTATTGGTGTGAAATACAAAGGAATAAATGGTAATGTGCATATATGAAACATGTGGCCATATGGATATAAATTATTTCATTTAACCAATTATCCACAAGTAGTTTCATAGATGTACCATTTTAAATATAAGCCCCTTGCTCAAACTTATAATCAGATCTTAATATCAACAAGGAGTATCAATTAATCCAGAATTGAAAAGGTGAATTGACATAAGATACAATGAGTTAGGCTTGATATTTAAAAAAAATAAAAAAACTATATACATACATTATAATTTTAATTTTAAATAAATTTTATTATAAACACACACATATATATACACATACACACATTCATACACATAAAATATCTA
>NW_021398105.1:0-226 GCF_001605985.2 Dendrobium catenatum | reverse complement strand
AAGACAGTATTCAAGATGTGAGATGGGTTCTATGAATCTACTGTCATGCTCTTCAAATTATTCAACAAACCAAGTCTTTTGATGAGATTATTGAATAGTGTTTTGTTTACATTTTATCTTACATTTTGTTATAGCTTTATTTAAGTATTATTTAGTCCATAGTTAAACCTTTGAAGATCATATACATTAAGTTCAACAAATTATTAAAATCTTATAAAATTAATTA
>NW_021398104.1:0-361 GCF_001605985.2 Dendrobium catenatum | reverse complement strand
TGCCCGTGGGAAACGGAACTCCACCATCAAATAAACCCCACTCGAGCCGATGTATTGGGTGGTGTAAACCCGTTGTTACAATCAGGTCATATATATTACTACCCATCAAGGTGCGCTGGCGAGAGTCATTATCCTCAATGGTTAATCGTATATATCATCAAATCTGCCCTTCCATTGGCCCGTTTGCGAGGAGCGCAGAGGCCTGCGATCGTCTCTATCCCTTGGGGTGGAGCGGTCGTATCCCCTCTGCACTCTATAGCCGGCGGTGTCCTTTTAAAGGTCCACAGTAACATGCAGAAGTTTGTTAAGGTATAGCTTACAAGTCGATTCCGGAAGAGGAAGAAGACCTTGTCCAGAGTTT
>NW_021398103.1:0-2208 GCF_001605985.2 Dendrobium catenatum | reverse complement strand
GATATATGCATTCTTATTCAACCTTATATCACCACTAGATTTCTCATGATGGCATTAAGAAAATAATATTTAACAGAATTCTATTAGAACTTCATTAAGCAAGCGAATAGTTGTCACATAGATCATTTCATATGTATGTTTTGAGCATGTTGTTCTCTAAGATGTACCTAAGCACATGAGTATCTTATCTCAATCCAACTCATTCTCCCAACGGTACAAGTGAAGCAAGTTGAAAATATTTCTTCCCATAGCTATTTCTTGGCCAAATATTCATGCTATTTCTATAGAGGCAAAAGACAAACACCTTACATGCATCTTATTTATGTCTCTTTATAAAGAACAATATGGATTTTCACCATCTTTCACAACCTACACAAAAATATCTAAATAATATAGCATGGGTCATAAATGGATGTGAACTTCGTATACCAAGCTTTCTTTTCAAGTGATATAAGATCAACAAAGGCTTTGTCCACGTCCTATGAAATCATTCATCCTACCATTTGATATCAATGTCTTAGAAGAAACAAGCAATATTGATAATTTTTTTTTAACAAGGAGAGGAGAAGAATAGAGAAAGAAGAGAAAGAAAGAAAAGAAGATAAAATGGGGAGGAGGAAGAAATCTGGAAGAAGAGTGAGGTAAAGAAGAAGAAGAAGAAGAAAAAGAAAAAGAAGGAAAGAAGAAATCTGGAAGAAAAGTGAGGTAAAGAAGAAGAAGAAGAAGAAGAAGAAGAAGAAGAAGAAGAAGAAAAAGGAAAGAAGAAATCTGGAAGAAAAGTGAGATGAAGAAGAAAAAGAAGAAGAAGAAGAAGAAGAAGAAAAAGAAGGAAAGAAGAAATCTGGAAGAAAAGTGAGGTAAAGAAGAAAAAGAAAAAGAAGAAGAAGAAGAAGAAGAAGAAGAAGAAAAAGAAGGAAAGAAGAAAAGGGAGCTCACCTTACGAGTAGAGGAGCTTCGGCTCTCTGGAGCTCGCAAACACATTGAGAGACTGAGAGTTGGAGCCGGAGAGGGATCTCGATATGGATCCCTTTTTGGGATTTTTTAAACCACCCAGAGAGAAAGGGGGAGCCTCGGCGTGAGAGAGAGAGGGATTTTGGTCTCCTGCCGTGAGACCGACTGCTAGGGTTTTTTTTACTAACTAGAGAGACCAGAGAGCCCCAGGGAGCGGCTACTCGCTCCAAAGAAAAAGAGCAGCCCTGAGAGGCTTGCGGCTAGGGGAGTCAACATTCGCCTGACCAGATCGAAACAGCGAATGAGAATGGCTCAAAATCCACCTGATCATATTCGCAACAACGAATAATGAGCCCTCCCGAAAGTCTAATGTCCACATGACCATATTCGCAACGGTGGGACAAAAGAAGCAAATCCAACATTCATCTGACCAGATTGAAATAGTGAATGAGGATAACCCGATGTCTACCTAACCATATTCGCAAAAGCGAGACAAATGGTGAAAGAAAAGGGGTTCAGCATTCGCCTGACCAGATCGCAACAGTGAATGAGAACAGCTCAGTATCCACTTGACCATATTCGCAACAGTGAATAAAGAGCTTACCCCAAGAGTCTAATGCCTGTCTGACCATATTCGTAACAGTATGGAAAAAGAGAGAAAAAGTATCCAACATTCACTTGACCATATTCGCAACTGTGAATGAGGACTACTCAATGTTCGCCTGACCATATTCGAAATGGCAAAATAAAGAGTGAAAGATAAATGAAGCGGTAAAATGGACTTCCTATATATAGGAATCCACAAGAAACTTCGAATAGAAAATCTCTCCTACAGGTCTGTCAGTGGAGGAAGAACGATATGGAATGAAGATGAATATCTCAAGCAAATCAAGGTAAAGCTAGTATGGTACCAATATGAGAAAAGACACAACAGAACAATCACATGTAGAAAGATCCAAAGGGAATTAACCCAACTGAGCAATGAAATCAGAACCTGAATGGGAGAGTGGTTTCCAAAACAAGTGACAAACATAAACAACTTGAATGAGAGAGTGGCTCCCAAGCAAGTTAACAAAGACCAAAACTTGAATGGGACAGTGACTTCCAAACAAGTGAACAAAGCAACAACATGAATGGGATAGTGACTCCCAAATAAGGGAACAAAACATTCAACTTGAATGGGAGAGTGGCTCCCAAACAAGCAAGCAAAATCATTAACTTGAATGGGAGAGTGGCTCCCAAACAAGTGAACAAAAA
>NW_021398102.1:0-218 GCF_001605985.2 Dendrobium catenatum | reverse complement strand
AAATGGTCCCCCTCTCTGGATATTGATATTGAGTCTCTGGTCATTCCCATTTTGATTTCTTTTACAAACCTCCGACCTCATTTGTTTTCCTCTCGTATCTTACATGGATTAGGTTCTGTTTTTGGCAAACCTTTAAAAACTGATAACGCGACTTCCGTTGGATCAAAGCCTTCTGTTGCGAGTGTTTTGGTTGAACTGGATGTGTCCAAAAGCTACCC
>NW_021398101.1:0-208 GCF_001605985.2 Dendrobium catenatum | reverse complement strand
TCTTCGCCATAACATATATAATATAATGTTTTAATTACACTAATTTTTTCATAATTTTTAGGCACGGATGAAATTCCTTAAGAAATCAACATCTGTCGGCAGAAGTGTGATTTTTAGGTTTATTAGATTTTTGTTTTACAAACTGATTTCACCAAAAAATTTTAAATAAAATGAGACATGTCATATATATTTTTTTTTTTTATTTTTG
>NW_021398100.1:0-506 GCF_001605985.2 Dendrobium catenatum | reverse complement strand
CTAAAATGAGTTGCATGATTCTTGTCCAAATGAGTTTTTATCTTTGAAATCCTTAGTTTTTATACACTATAACATTGTGTTTGTTAGGCATAAATTTAGAACATATTAGAAGCCTTTTTATAAGAAAATATAATATTTTATCATCTTTATATATTGTTGGCATAAATTCACTGATGTTTGATAGAACTATAAATGATGACCATATAATTCTTGAGTGAGCTGCTGTGAGCATAACTAGATACACATATGTTGACAATGAGTAAAACCACATCATCATCATCATCATCATCATCATCATCATCATCATCATCAGTGGTGAGACATTTTTCTAATGTTTTGTTTGGGATGACTTTTACTGCTTTATAAAGTTACTTTTTAATATAAAAATGTATTAAAAGTAGAAAAAATAGTGGTCTAAAGTTGTATCAAACACAAGTCTAAGTTTCAAAGGTGTCGAGTTGTATTAGGGGTGTCAATTCGGGTCAACGGGTCGAGTTCAGTTTGAG
>NW_021398099.1:0-463 GCF_001605985.2 Dendrobium catenatum | reverse complement strand
TGATATCTTCATTGACAACTATTTCTTTCCCCTTGTCTTTATTAGAAATTTCCTTTTTTGATGGAGTTGGCAGCACCTTACCGCTTCTTAATTGCACTTGGGCTATTTCATCTAGCACAAACTCATTTGATGGAGCATCTTCCTCAGAGTTGGTCATCATAACATCCAAAGACTCATTTTCTAGTTCAGAATCACCCTCCAATCTCACATGCCCCATTTGTGACGCTATATCATGCTCAGACTCATTCTCATTTGAAAAAAATAGATCTTCTTCCGAACTATAGTCCATTGATGATGCCACAAGACAAGTTTCAGAAGCTGCTTCTTCGACGTATTTTTCTTTTGTTGGAGCCACTGGTGTTACTGAAATAACCCGGCAAGTTTCCACAGGAAGAGAATCTTCACCTGTTTCTTCTGCTTCAGCCACTTTAAGCTTTGACATAAAGTCAACGAGCTTAATGGG
>NW_021398098.1:0-205 GCF_001605985.2 Dendrobium catenatum | reverse complement strand
ACTTTTAGATGAATTTTGGATTTTGGCAATGTAAGAAGAACTAAATCAATTTATAAGGAATGAAGTTTGGGAATTAATTACAAGGCCAAACGATCAAAGTGTATTTGGAACTAAGTGGATATTTAAAAATAATATGAATGATTTACTAGTTGTTGTTAGAAATAAGGTTAGATTATTGGCTAAGGGGTATAATCAAATTAAAGGG
>NW_021398097.1:0-291 GCF_001605985.2 Dendrobium catenatum | reverse complement strand
ACCACCCAGGGGCCAGCAGTAGTCCCCAAGTGAGCAGGGTCAGGGTCAGTCAGATCCACCTACTGTTGTACCTCCACACTTCCCTGGCTACTTCCCTCCTCCCTCGATGAGTCCTCACTTTCCCTCTCCAGATCAGGCACATGCTGCTCCATTATATCCATATTACCCCCACCATCATCACAGGTAGCAGGTCCATCCACTAGTCCTCACCCTCTTTACCCCTACCTATATTATTACTCATATCCGATGCAGCCAGAATACGGTGGACCATCTAGACCAGTAGAGGTTGGC
>NW_021398096.1:0-220 GCF_001605985.2 Dendrobium catenatum | reverse complement strand
TATTTGAATCATACTTTGAGGTGAGCTTGAGGAGGTTTAATGGGTATGATTAACCCATTTAAACTCTTAAGGGTTCATTGAGTCAACTTAGTTTGATAGGGTCAACCAAGTTGACCCAAGGGGTGGAACCAAGCTCAACATGTTTGGTTTGATGTTTTGAGACTGTGAGAGGTGGTCCCAAGATCTAGAAAGATTAATTTGATTAAAATGCCTATTTGTA
>NW_021398095.1:0-293 GCF_001605985.2 Dendrobium catenatum | reverse complement strand
TAATCACACAGACCTAGTGCACTGACACATCCTCATCTAACTCCTCTCTAATTGTGTCATCATCCTCTAGGAAAGATCGTCAAAGTGCCTCTATGTAAGAACTCAAAGGAGAGGTGATCCTATAAGTGCTAGGAGCTAGCTCTATCTTATCCCGCTCTGGTGATCCGTCTGGAGCATATACTATGTCATCATCACACATCATTGAGATTGCCTCGGACCTAGAAGGAACTGCTAAATCTTTCTGATCAATTATACCCACTGGCTGCTCTGTCTCTACCAGCGGTGCTATCTCA
>NW_021398094.1:0-219 GCF_001605985.2 Dendrobium catenatum | reverse complement strand
GTTTTTAATACATTTTTTTTATTTTTTTATTAAAACTCCGTTTTAGAAAGCAATAAAAAAACTGTCCCAAACGATGCCTTAGTTTTTCATGAAGATTTATACATGTATAAATAAATGAGAAGAATAAATGGGATGTTAAGTTTTTTATTTGAAAAAGCTCAGAAGAGAAAAAAAATTGATAGGGTTAAGATCTTTTATTTTCCACTAGAATGGGATGTT
>NW_021398093.1:0-304 GCF_001605985.2 Dendrobium catenatum | reverse complement strand
TTAATCTAATCAACTTTTGTGCATTTGCTCTTAAATCAAGTATGACCATGACCTTAAACCAAATGTGGAATTATTTAGGAGTTTCCATTACATCTCTCAATGATTCTAATTTAGTTTCTTGCATCTATTTCTTTGTATTTAAATTTGTAGGTTCATAAGGCTTTATGTAACCTATGACTTCTATAATTTAATACAATCTTTCCATAGGGCATTAGGGCACTTTTTATTGCTTATGATTTTTATGCTTTGGTATGTTTGTAATTAGTGTTCAAGGGTAAGTAAACAATGACTTCAATCATATAAC
>NW_021398092.1:0-262 GCF_001605985.2 Dendrobium catenatum | reverse complement strand
GATGCTAATTTTCAGATTTGCATCGGCTATAACTACCACAAAAATCAAAGCCTAAAATGATTTTCAGTATTGTGGCGGTTAAAACCGCCACAAATATCCAGAATAAAAAATAAAAAATAAAACATGAAGATCTACTGCAATCTCATGTGGTGTAATCAAGTCAAGTCGAGCTCGAGTCATCCCTGGCTTGAGCTTCAGCTTTATTCAACGAGTTCGAGCCTGCTCATTTATTATGAAATAGAAAAAAAATAATATTATTTAA
>NW_021398091.1:0-610 GCF_001605985.2 Dendrobium catenatum | reverse complement strand
ATTAAAAAAAAATTGGCCAATGATGCCAAAAATAAAAAATGCGCAATGATGCCAAATTGAAACATATACACAAAAGTGTATCAAAAATCAAAAGAAGGGCAGTGCGCCAACCAATTGTCAAGAGGCATAAAATGAGCCCATAAAGTTTAATGCTTACCATTCTTGTACTTCTTAAAAGCTTAAGAAAATCCTTGATACTTTCGATACTTGAGTTTGAAAATCTTGATTCCTGATTCCACAATTCGTGCATTAATCTTCTATTAGATATATTTTATGGAAGGTGTTTTTAAAAATAACTGTTTTTTTCTCTAATTTATTCTTTGAATTAGATATTGAATTAAAAGTTTTTGAGCCTTTTAAAAGAACTTGAGTTTGGATGATCAAGTTCTTTTAAAAGGCTCAATCTTCCCCTTTTTGATGATGGCAAACCTTTTCTGGGTTATGCGTTGTCAATCAAATTCTACTAAGTTTTTTATTAAAACTAAGAGGTAAGTTTCTCATTTTAAGAAAATTTGTTTTTTTTTCATAAGATTAGAGAACATTTTTGTTTGTTTTGGTTTTTTTTTGTTTTTATTTGAGCCTCCTTTCTTTTTGATAATGTCAAAGGGGG
>NW_021398090.1:0-513 GCF_001605985.2 Dendrobium catenatum | reverse complement strand
GTTGCAAGAACGTAAAACATGCAAATAGCAACTCTCTTAACAAGGGGAGGTACACTGTACCTATGGACCACAAGATAAAGGAAAAAGGCCCTTAGGCAGTTCAGCACCACCACAGTAGTCTCACATATATAGTCCATCAGCAGTACAGTCCAGGCCCTCCCGTAGGATTCCAGAGAGTCAGCATTACCTATAGGAGAAGCTAAGGAATAACATTTCAAAAGAGAAAGTGTAAGAAAAATTTTTAAATTCCTTACTAAGAAGAATATCCTGACGTTCCCAAATAACAATAGAGTGGATAAAGAGGGACAAACTAATCACCCACTCTATTGTCCCTACCACATATTTGGCATGTTTTAGAGGATTATTATATTTTCAAGGATAAAGTAGAGAGGTTGATGTCCACCTGATAGATACACCTCCAAGATAGTGATTTGGTGCAACCCAAGGGTAAGGTTACTCAGACAATTCAAATGATCTCCAGTCCTAGCCACAATGATAGTCATAGTTACAGTC
>NW_021398089.1:0-263 GCF_001605985.2 Dendrobium catenatum | reverse complement strand
ATACAAAATAGCACACCCCCCATAAAGATAAAGGATTATAGATTTCAACATTTATGATTAAGAAGCATGCAGTAATATATCAAAAAGTATATACATAATTATTTTGTTAAAAACCTTGCTTGATCCACTCAAAAAACAAAAAAAAAGTGTTGCTCCTGCCTAAAAATCCCTAATAATCTATCTCACAACTTGGAAACCAGAAAACAAAGCATCCATTAACACATACTTGTTAAGATAGTTGTTATTTGCATGTTTTACATTTT
>NW_021398088.1:0-263 GCF_001605985.2 Dendrobium catenatum | reverse complement strand
AGTAAAAGTTTTAGGGGTTGAAGTTCATATATGAATTCTGTAGTTTGAGATTTAAGATTTATCACCATAAACTTAAACTGGTGGTGGGGGGAATGAAGATGAACCCGATCAAGATCCCATGGTTCTGTCATCCCGGGCTGTCATATTCCCTGGTCTACTTAGTCAATGGAGGTAGTTGCCCCAACCTAACAGAAGGTACCTTATCGGTAGCCATGGGTTGCTTCGTCCAAGAATACTTTGTAGACCTAGGCTAGTGTTTGTTT
>NW_021398087.1:0-1039 GCF_001605985.2 Dendrobium catenatum | reverse complement strand
CCCTACACAAGGGGGGAGAAGACATCAGAACGACATCTCTCTAGAAGGCTGGAAGAGATATACCCACTGTAAAGTGTGTAAAGGGGCGATCTCATTCCAAAGGAGTAAAAAGAACTCGAGTAGTGAGGGGGCACCTCAACTACAGAAGGCAGAACTATGCTTGGTAAAAACAATCCTCAAAGAGGCTATAGTGGTGGACCCATACTAACTGATGGGAACCCTGTAAGAGGTAGAAACAAGATCAAAACATCCAAAGGACCTCTCCGGCAGCTAGGAGTGGGATCCCAATGGGGAAACAAGTGGTAGAAGTATCTGAAATTGCTGACTCTCTACTAGAGAATCAAAGCTCAAGAAAAAGGTGATGGCAGCATCTATGGCATGATGTTTTGTATCACCAGGTAGGAGAAAAAAGAGTCAAAGCAGTGAGGAAGTACCATCTCTACTAAGGGCAACGACTCTGAGTAGGTGAAACCCCACAGTGGTAACATCCACACAAACTAGTGGGACCCTGTGGGAAGTGAAAGTGACCTCAACCCATTCATAAGACCAATCCAGCGACTGAGCCTAGTGTATGAATGGTGAGATAGGTCACAAAAAGGAGTAGGAGAACTGATCTTCTGCTAGAAGCTCAAAGTTCTCAAAGTAGTGATGTTGATATCCGAGGCAAGGTATACCACATTACTACAAGAAAAACAGATCTAGGTAGTAAAGTAGACACCCTCACTACCTGAGAATAGTAATCATGTATAAGAGTGAAAAATCATCAAGAGAGTCACAGTGGTAACACCTACCCTAATCGGGTAGGACCCTGTGAGAAGCAAAAGCAACAAAACAACATTCATAGAGCCACTCTAGCAGCTAAGAGTAGTGTACGAATGTTGGAAGTAAGTGAGTAAAAGAACCAGGAAGCTAATCTTCTAATATGAAATCAGAGCTCCTAGAACTGTGGTGCTAACACCTGGGAACAGATGTACTACATCACAGCTAAGAAAATAACTATGTGGTGACAAGGGAGCACACCTGACACCTAATCTGGTAA
>NW_021398086.1:0-248 GCF_001605985.2 Dendrobium catenatum | reverse complement strand
TCGTACAACATATCGTAAAGTATGAACTTAAATTGACTTGTTAGTACCGTACAATCTCCACCTTTTTTATGATTGGAAAATAATATTGGTTGAATTTGCAAGTTAAAAAAATTTCTCCTAAACTCCCCTCACTAAAAGAATTACATTAAAAAATAGGGGAATTTATTATTTTTTTTAAATTTAAATAACAAAAAAAAATACATAAAGAAAACCAATTACAATACACGTATGAATTCTTCTTTTACCTC
>NW_021398085.1:0-373 GCF_001605985.2 Dendrobium catenatum | reverse complement strand
TACTTATATTATCTTATTATTATATTATAAATATCTTAAAACACTAATCTCTTAAGCCATTTCTGTCATCCCTTTGGCCAAATCATGAAACAGAGAAAAAATAAGAGAATTTGAGAGGAAAAGAGAGGAGAGAGGGAAAAAACTTAGATTTAGAGGTCATGGAGCGATTTTTGTTAGTTAGGCTAGTTAGGAGATTTGCTCATCTAATTTTAAGGAAGTTTTACCCTATTTATGATTTTAATAATTTTATATTTTTGACTTTTTTTTAATCAAATTTATGTTTTCGTTACCGAAAAACGAGCATAACTTTATATTGATAAAATTTTCACCGCAAAACTTTTGGTAAGTGATAGATCTCATCAATATGAGCATT
>NW_021398084.1:0-445 GCF_001605985.2 Dendrobium catenatum | reverse complement strand
CACACTATTCAGTAGTCGTGGCTTGTGGCAACCTTTGGTGGTGAGTTTCTTGCTCGGTTGGGATGGCTACTTGGTGTGCTACTGCTCTCTGATCCAAATTGGATGGCCTGTGCTTGGTTTCGGTGTAGTTGGAAGCCTCTGCCAATTGCTGAGTCCGATGGGTTGTAACCCTTTTGTATCTTCTGTAGCTTTTTGTTTCGTTTCATTTATTTGCATCTTGTACTCTTTTTTTTGTATTGATAAAGTTTGTGTTTGTGTTAAAACGGCTAATTAGAAATGCATCATTTCTTATTTTGATTATGGCTTCTTTTGGGATAGCTTGTGGCAATTACTTTTTTTCTCACTCAAAAAAAAATGTGTAATAAAAAACTACTTTAGAAATCAATAGAAAATGATTTCATTTATTAAATTAGTTAAACAACTAATCTTACATTTTTCAATCAGA
>NW_021398083.1:0-210 GCF_001605985.2 Dendrobium catenatum | reverse complement strand
CCTCATCTTCGAGGAATGGGAGGTTATGGAGAGTACCGTTGTAATGGAAGGGATCCGAAGGTGAGGAAGTTGAAGATGTCCATCTATGAGGGCGAAGATGGCCATGGTTGGATCTATAAGGTGGAGCATTACTTCGCTGTCAACGGGTTGACAGATGATGAGAAGCTGACGGAGACAGGATTGTGTCTGGAAGGGAAGGCACTGGCATGG
>NW_021398082.1:0-1433 GCF_001605985.2 Dendrobium catenatum | reverse complement strand
TTAACAATAAAACGATAAAGAAAAGAGAATTTTCGTATCATTTGTTACCTATTGAATTTTATATTTAGGCCATACCCTTGGCTTTTTCGTTTTTATATTTTCATATAAAAATATTTCTATTCTTAATACTTTCAGCTGTGTTGAACTTTTGTACGCTACTAAGATAAAAACATACTTATATTTTCGAGCATGTAAAACTATAATAGGTCAAATCTTTCAATTTTTTTTTTGTAGAATATATATTAACTATTTTATTTAAAATCTTGGTATTTATATATTTACTTGTCAAGTTGTCTTGTTATTTTTCTCAACACTACTCCTACACTCCAAGTTCATGAAACGACCTGGTGATCCACAACTCCACACCACTATCCATCTTCGATCTTGGCGGGAACCCTAACCCTAACTCCTCGAGGATTTATAAATCAACATTATTTTCAATACCACAGATGAAGGAGGTCAGCACCCGAGGCACCTCACCAGAGCTCCCGACGATGGGACAACAGGTTGTCAAGGTCATCAGCAACCTATGTTTCTCCATCTTTGTCATCTCCATCCTCATTTTCTATTCATTGCCGCCACCTACTAACCCCCCGACCCATGGTTCCAAACCTCCAAGGCCATCACCAAATCCCTCTACGCCACTCTTCTCAACTCCACCTTCACAATCGACAGCTCTCTTCTACCCACCGACGAAGATCTCGTCGCCTCCCCCCTTCTGCCGCGAATGCCGACGTAACTCTCCTTGACAACAACTCCTTCCCCAGCTCCTCGGCCTGAGATCCAAATGCCCCGCTCAATTATTCCAACCCCACTGTCCTGGCCATGATCCAGCGCTTCAAATGCAAGATCTTTCGCAAATCCATTATCTTCATTTTGTACGACACCTCTGTCACTGAATCCAATCCCGACGAATGTGACGCTGCCTGGCTCATCCGCAACCATTTGTAGAAGTCCTAACGACGCTACCGCGTTCGCCTTGCTTCGGCCAAAAATTGCACCTTCGAGGTCGTTCGTGCCGGTAAGTTCTTCTACCTCGACCAACGCCGCCCGCTGTCCCCGTCGCCCCACCTACCCACCGGCCATCCAAATCCTGGATCTGGACATCAACGACATGATCCTCACCGTTGGATCTGAATCAGACTTCTGCAAGGGGCGGTACCTATACTACTTTCTTCATGTACCTCTTTGAATGCCCTTGCCGAGAGCTATACTTCTGCAGGAGAGAATGAAGATGGTAAGGATTTTTGGTTTTTCTTTGATTTCAAGCATCTAATTAAAGAACTCAACTTCGGTTGTTGAGGAGGAAATTTCCTTTGGAACTAGAGGAAATGGGATCGCTCCTCTGGTAAAGGCCGGAAGTGCAATGGCCCGATTAGTGTTAGAAAAGTGCCCACCACACTTAAAAATTTGAAATCAAAGTCCAATGAAGA
>NW_021398081.1:0-266 GCF_001605985.2 Dendrobium catenatum | reverse complement strand
TCATGGTTTGACCGAACCACTATAAAATTATGGTGTGCTTTTTTTCTTATCGCTTTTTATTTTTGTTTGCACTTTATTTTCATTATATTTGCTTGATGATAATTGTGAAAGAAAAAGAATTTCATTGTTGCATGTTGAGTCCAATTAATTGCTTTCATATTAGTTAAAATTTTCTTGTTAAAAATTTAAAAACACAAAAGATTTTAAAACTCTTGCTTATAATTTTAATTATTGCAACAAATTTTTGCAATTCACCCCCCCCCCCC
>NW_021398080.1:0-228 GCF_001605985.2 Dendrobium catenatum | reverse complement strand
ATGAAGCTTGCTCGAGAATCATTGGATCCCGCTCACCAGAAAAGCGCTCCTCTCACAGGATAATCAAGAGTCATCGTGAATCACATCACTTGTTGCTCGCCTCATAAAAAGGAGGTTGTCGAAGTCACTCTCATTTGCTCATATATATAATATTTCATATAGCTCTCATATCCCTATCAATAAAGAGTAATGATAAATTGGTTTAGATTTTTTTTTTTTTTTTTTTTT
>NW_021398079.1:0-606 GCF_001605985.2 Dendrobium catenatum | reverse complement strand
ATAGAAATAAAAGCACTTATCTATCATGTAAAACATATGAATCAATACAGGCAATGAAATCTAAAAGCAAAAATTATAAATCATAACAATATGTATCATATACGTATCATATGCAAAAGAATATAACATATAGATCTATCTAGTATGCTCACCAATATGCATATATTATACTAAAATGCATGATAGAAAATATACATAGTAAATTAGTGCACCTCATATGTTTCATATTTTCATGCCCAAATATAGTACACTAACTCCTGATCATTTTATACTAAGTATTTCTTTTGTGAGCAAAACTACCTGATAAAAATTTAGCATAAACAAGTTAAAACATTCAGGGGGATGATACTTACCACATATAAAAAATTATAAGGTAAAAAATTTACTAAAATAAGAGATATTACATTTTTTATTATTTTTAAGAGGGAGAAAACGTGCTAAACAGAAAATCATTGAAAAAAGAAGTATGATTACAGTTATCTATCATGATCAAAATATTTTTTATAATTAGAGTGACACAAAAATGCTTGCCCAAACTAGGCTTTCTTTCTCCCCTCTCTCCCTTTCTTTCTCCCCTTCTCGCAGCCCTTTCTTCTTCCTAACTAA
>NW_021398078.1:0-1380 GCF_001605985.2 Dendrobium catenatum | reverse complement strand
TTGTCACCTTGAAGATTTTGACCTTAGAGCTTTCCCCAAAGCCTCTAATCAATTCCAGATCATTAATCTTGATATGTTGATTAATAAACTGTGTTTTTTTGGACTCATTTCAGCCCCTAGTGGCCATGAGCCCAAAATGACCAAAATACCCCTATAGGGCTCAAACAGGCTCCTCAAACCAAATGAACTCCAAGTTGAATGCAATCACTTGCAGCAAGTTTCAAATGCCATTTCAAACCTGTTGAACCCATTCCCAGCTCCTGAGTCAACCTAGTTGACCAAGTCAACAGGGTTGACCCAAGCAGACCCTTAAGGGTCCAAATAGTCATTTTGACTGAATTGACCTCCCCATACTTGGGGACCACCTCCAATGGTTTCCAAATATCATTTCAAATTTATCCAGCCATGACTCACCCCTTGGGTCAACCTGGTTGACCCAGTCAACATGGTTTGACCCAATGAACCCTTAAGAGTTCAAATGAATCATTCGACCCATTTAACTATATCAATATCATCAAACCCTTGAAATCATTCCATTCAATACCTTGAATATTTCTAAACCTATTTTGAGTCCAACCTAACTTGAGTTGACCAAGTCAACCCTCAATCCTTGGTCAAATTTTGATGGCATTTGCTCCTATTTCTTCTAGCCTTGACTTTGGACTTTTGATCCTTGATTAAACCATTCCAAATGACCCTTTACCTCCCTAGATGCCACATCATCAATTTTGACTTGGTTGACTGGTCAAACCAAGTCAATAAAGCCTTTAACCCCTCTTTGAAATGGTCAAACCCTCCCTTTTAATCCCAAACTCATTTCCCCTAGGCTTGGGAGCTCTCCTAATGGCCGCCCTTGTTCTTTCCATGCCACACCAGTATCCATTGACCAATTGACTGGTCAAGAGAGTCAAAACTCTTTTAAAAAAATCTCTTTTCATGGTCAAAGCCCTACCAAATCCCTTTTCTCCCCATATCACATGCCTAAGCCCCCCTTTTTACTTTATTTCTCTGATTAACCTCTGTTTAGGCTGCTCTAAGTGGTTGGTTTAGGCAATTTAGGCAATGTCCCCCCTCCACTCATCCCAAGTCCACCCAATGGGAATAAGGCATGTCCAGCCTTTGGGGCAGCCTTCCATCTTTCCCAGGGACAGATGGCATCATCTGGAGAGCCCATGAGTCGATCCCAGCCATTCAATCTAGCCCAGGCCATTTGAATAGGGTAAAAGGTGATTTTTGAAGCCATTGGATCAAGGCAACTTCTCTCACTCACCCTAGCCTCTCAGAGCGAGTTCTTTGTTTGTTTTAGATCCTCAGGGCCTCCTCTACCTTCCCACTACAAAATCCAAGTGGTTGCACGTCACCGGCGGCGAGTTCTCCGGT
>NW_021398077.1:0-231 GCF_001605985.2 Dendrobium catenatum | reverse complement strand
AAGATCATATCCCTTTGATTGAGTTTGCTTATAACAATAGCTTTCAGTCCAGTATCGGTATGGCACCGTATGAGGCTCTGTATGGCCGGAAGTGCCGGACTCCTTTGACTTTGACGGAGGTCGGAGATAGACAGGCTTTGGGTGCCACTTTTGCTGATGAAACTGTTCAGAAGATCAGCTTGATTAAAGAAAGATTGAAAGCGGCTCAGGACCGACAGCAGAAGTATTATA
>NW_021398076.1:0-210 GCF_001605985.2 Dendrobium catenatum | reverse complement strand
TTAATACAAATGTACATATAGATCTTTTGCTTTCTTGAATTATTATTGTTGTTTATTTCTCATAAATGAGGTTAGATAGCTCTGGTGTTATTTATTAAAAGATAAAAGAATAATTCTTTCAAATTAGATTTTGAGATATCACACCTTAATAATGATTACACCCTTTACCTCTCTTTTTTTATTTTCTCTTTATTTTTTATGCTATTTTGT
>NW_021398075.1:0-268 GCF_001605985.2 Dendrobium catenatum | reverse complement strand
ATAAAATTTTAATAGTAGAATAATATAATTTTATTTTTCTTTATGTTAATCATAGAAATATTACGGATGGCAGTGCATATCATAGGTGTATGTGTTATAGACTATTTCATGGAAGAAAAAATTAATAGATTAATTTAATCAAGAAGTCTAAATATTCCTTCATCTTACTTGATGATAAAAAGTTTTTCTTATGGTGGCTAAAATCACACGACTATGTTCCTAGTATAAAAGGCCAAGAATGGTTTGATTATTTCATTCAACCCCCAAT
>NW_021398074.1:0-247 GCF_001605985.2 Dendrobium catenatum | reverse complement strand
CCCATTTTCTCTAAAAGACAAGGCAAAAATGTGGTTAGATTTTTTACCCCCAAGTTATATTATCACATGGAATGAGTTAGACCATAAGTTTATTAAAAAACATTTCTCACCTTCTAAGACAACCAAACATAAAAATGATATTACTTCTTTTACTCAATTAGAAGGATAATCTATTTATGAGAGTTTGGAGA
This sequence comes from Dendrobium catenatum, assembly GCF_001605985.2. Lineage (NCBI taxonomy): Eukaryota > Viridiplantae > Streptophyta > Magnoliopsida > Asparagales > Orchidaceae > Dendrobium > Dendrobium catenatum. The sequence continues at coordinate 56 of NW_021398074.1, read as the reverse complement.
TATTCATGAAGATGCTTAAAAAGTGCCCTCATTATGCCTTAACTGATTGGTTAATA
>NW_021398073.1:0-306 GCF_001605985.2 Dendrobium catenatum | reverse complement strand
GTACATGAAATCAATACAAATGTTATGTTGATGGCCTATTACTTCAACCTTTTTGGTGGCATTCCTCCTCCTCCTCCAAAAGAATAGAGAATGGGAGATGATTTTGTGTTTGTTGTACTCGTGTTTTGTTTTAAATGTTTTGTTGTGTTAGTGTTTATTTTTAGTGTTTGTTTTAGTTTGCCTTTATTAAAAGTTCAGTGTATTTTCTTTGTTGTTTTAATATTATGAAATGATCATGTAATCCTTCTCATTAATATCAAAACATGTCATAGTTGATTCAAATTTTGTTTGTTTTTGGAATGTAGT
>NW_021398072.1:0-206 GCF_001605985.2 Dendrobium catenatum | reverse complement strand
AAGGACATTTTTGTCAAACATAATTGTACTTCAAGAACTTATCATATCATTATCATACAATGCTTTCTAAAGTTAATGCAAAAATAAGAGTTCACAAAGGGACTTAGGTTTCATTTGGGAAGATTTTCTTATTGTTTCTTAAAACCGCATTATAGTACACAAATTTTAATTTTTCTACTGGAATGCTTCTTTAACAAGAAATAAGA
>NW_021398071.1:0-292 GCF_001605985.2 Dendrobium catenatum | reverse complement strand
CTAGAGGCTCTGGTGAAGGCTCTAGGGTCAAAATTCATCAAGTGGCAAGTCTAGTGGCATAGGCTGTAAATATTTAAAGGTTTTACAGCCTTTGAATTTTGATTTAGATTCTGGGGTTAGAGACCTTAGAATGGGCTCAAATTTGAAGGGTAGCCTCCAAAGACATGTCCCATCAATATGCAACTGACAGACTCTGAATCAGAGGTCATTTGATTGGTTTTTAAAATGTTTAAAAATTTGTTGAAAAAGGCTCTAAGGACTTGCCCTTTTAGCATTGGATTTGGGTCTGGAT
>NW_021398070.1:0-645 GCF_001605985.2 Dendrobium catenatum | reverse complement strand
TTTTAGGAATTTTTTTAAAGAAAAAAAATTCCACATGGCACATGCTTATATCTCTTTGTAGAGCCTTGCATTGGGTATTCATACCCACACACACTTATGTACCCCAATATGTATGAGTGGGTATGGGTATGCCTATGATCTTGTGGATGTGTATGGGTGGGTACTCAACATCGAGGGATCAATCCTTACTACGTAGTGTGCAACACTTAATCACACCGCGACTACGATAAATTTTGATATGCAGCTTGAAAGTTTGCAATCAGAGCAAAAGGCAACAAGCCTCAAGGCCATCAGTCCGTGGAAGATTGTGTTCAAAAAACATGAAAAGTGGATGAGTATAGGTAGGTACAACATCCTGAAAGTCATCGTGGGTGGGCGCGAAGCCCGTCCGAATAAAGCATGGGTAGCCAATGGATACCCAACTAGGACCCATATAGATCTTTCTCTTGGTCAAAATCCACATGATATGAATGAGTTAATCCTTAAAAAATTATTTCAGGAAAATAAATAATATCAGCTTAAGAAAAAATTTCTGTGCGACTCCTAATTTTCTTAAAGAAACCAATCAATGGGCGGTTCCGTGACACTTATCTTTTTGTGATTGCGAGCGAGTGGGTGGATCTCATTTTTAAAACCGTGCAAGCA
>NW_021398069.1:0-213 GCF_001605985.2 Dendrobium catenatum | reverse complement strand
GCGTAACCACGTGAGGCACCAGTGACTGCAGATAGCAATCAAGGATTCAAAACAGAAGTCAGTTCAATCCAACAACTTGGTTAAATATAAAATACACACAAATTTTAGAGCAAACAGCTTAAAGACAGACAATCAAATCATTTTGAACGTACTAGCACGTCTTTCCCTAATTCAATATGATGGGGACATCAGATTTCGACACGTGTACCATCG
>NW_021398068.1:0-1328 GCF_001605985.2 Dendrobium catenatum | reverse complement strand
TATTGTTCAGATTGCAAGCTTATATAGGGATTGCAAAGAAGTTTTTGATGATAATATCAACAAATGGAGTTTCAAGACAATCAAAAAGGCGCCAACGCCAAAGAACCTTCAATCCTTGGGATTAAGAGGGACTTTCCATGGTTTTGCAAAGTACGCACCCTATACGCCTGATATACACATACTGTACGCACCGAATACGTCATCCATACGCAAATCATAGTAATTGTTTTCTACTTAAAAAATAATAATTTAATTCAAATTTAAATGATTCGATGCATTCCTTCGGTATGAATCATGCAGAAATGCATTTTACCATCGTTATAAAATAATTATAAAAAATTTCTCAATGAGACATATTATTTGTGTACACCCTTGTGCTACACAAGTGATGGTTCTAGAGTGTGGGTGTTATGCTTCACTGGTTTAGCATTCATTGGAGTATATGGAGAATCAAAATTGTTTGGAATGCTTCGTCTCGTGAATAAAAGAGTCAGGAAGCGTTGAATATTAGGTTTCTCACCAAAGAACCTTCAATCCTTGGGATTAAGAAGGACTTCTACGGGTTTGCAAAGTATGCACCCTATACGCCTGATATACGCATACCGTACGCACCAAAAACGCCATCCATACACAAATCACAGTAATTTTTTTCTACTTAAAAAATTTATTTAATTCGAATTTAATTGATTCGATGCATTCCTTCGGTATGAATCATACAAAAACTCATTTTACCATCGTTATAAAATGATTATAAAAAAATTCTCAATGAGACATACTATTTGTGTACACCCTTGTGCTATATAAGTGATGGTTCTAGAGTGTGGGTGTTATGCTTCACTGATTTAGCATTCATTGGAGTATATGGAGAATCAAAGTTATTTGGAATGCTTTGTCTCATGAATAAAAGAGTCAGGAAGCGTTGAATATTGGGTTTCTCACCATTGAACCTTCAATCCTTGGGATTAAGATGGACTTTCTATGGGTTTGTAAATTACGCACCCAATACGCCTGATATACATACCATACGCACCGCATACGCCATCCATATGTAAATCATAGTAATTGTTTTCTACTTAAAAAAATTATTTAATTCGAATTTAATTGATTCGATGCATTCCTTCGGTATGAATCATGCAAAAACTCATTTTACCATCATTATAAAATGATTATAAATTTTTTTTCAATGAGACATATTATTTGTGTAAACCCTTGTGCTACACAAGTGATGGTTCTAGAGTGTAGGTGTTATGCTTCACTGGTTTAGCATTCATTGGAGTATATGGAGAATCAAAGTTGTGAAAGTTTGTTAAGGATGTTAAGCCCTATGA
>NW_021398067.1:0-334 GCF_001605985.2 Dendrobium catenatum | reverse complement strand
TTATTTTAGAGTTTGTGGTTTTATCTTTGTTTTCTGTATTTTGAATATTTAGTTTGTTTTAGTTTGATAAAAATTCATAAAATCCAAAAATGTGTGGAAATCATCCGGGACGAAATTTTTCGTACTGGACGATGTGTGCAAATTTCATTTTGCCAGAATTCTAACCGTTTTGAGAGCAATTTTTAATGTAGATTGTCTGTACGATCTATTGATCGTCCAGGATGAAATTTTTTTTTTCTCAAACGTTGGGACGATTGAATGCAGCGGTTAAGTGGAAGAAGAAGGAGAGCAAACTTTTGCACCTCAATCAGATTATCATAATTTGATTGAGAAA
>NW_021398066.1:0-235 GCF_001605985.2 Dendrobium catenatum | reverse complement strand
AGGAGGCCTCATGCATATTTCAGTACAATATTAAAGCTTTTGAGGGTTTAATGGTCATTGTTTAGTACATTAAATCACAATCTTAATATTTTATAATTTTTTTTTAAATTATTATGATAGAAAATGCGTGTCACAAATTATTACAATAATTATTATTATTTTGGTCCCTCGTACGTACTACAATTTAAGTCGCGACTCGTGAGCGCCGCGAGCCGACGAGTACTGACACGTGTCA
>NW_021398065.1:0-221 GCF_001605985.2 Dendrobium catenatum | reverse complement strand
ACCATTATGTGAAGACCAAATATCGAGTAATACCGAGCAATACCGAGTAATCCTAAAAAATACAGAGTTTGTTCTAGAAAAACTCGGTATTTTTTGGGATTACTCGGTATTGCTCGGTATTATTCGGTATTGGTCTTCACAGAGCGGTATTCCTCATTATTATCAAACAATACCTAGCAAAACCGACCAAATACCTAGCAAAAACCGAGTAACAATCCTCT
>NW_021398064.1:0-274 GCF_001605985.2 Dendrobium catenatum | reverse complement strand
GCCTAAGTTAATCCTGAGATTATGCAATCAAAATGGTAGAAATTTGTCATTTAGATCATACTGTACGAACTGGATCGTACTGTACTAACTGGATTGAACAGTACTAACAGGTCAATTTCTGCACATCGTACTGGACGATCTTGAGATCGTACGGTATGATATTTTACGGCTGAATTGAGTATTTTTAGGGTTTTTGAGCCCTCTATTTTAGCACTCTAATAAGACTTTGTAAGAGTCTTTGGCAGCCATTGTGTCCTCATTCTTTTGGAGAAAA
>NW_021398063.1:0-326 GCF_001605985.2 Dendrobium catenatum | reverse complement strand
TTGTCAAACAGTGGAGGTCTAGTAATAGAGTAACCCATCGGTGTATTTCGATTTCCAAATATAGCCATCTACGTTAATCAAAAAGTAGTTTAAACTTATAATTTTGAAACAAAGCTCTGATACCACTTGTTGAGTTTGGTGAATAGATTGTTAAACCTAAGTTAATGTCCCAAGGCTACCAAGAGGGGGGGGTGAATTGGTTGTTAAAAAATTTTCCCTCTTTAGATAAATTTAACCGAAATTAAACTTTAATGAACTTTTTTTTTATTCAACCACAAATTTTTAAAAGACAAAATTAAAAGCAGAAAATAAAAAATAGTAAAATA
>NW_021398062.1:0-1707 GCF_001605985.2 Dendrobium catenatum | reverse complement strand
AACGCAAGAACGATTCTATTCATATTGATATGGATACGCAGATCTCCGTCTTTTACCAAACTTTGACACTAGTTGGTTCTCTGGTTTCATTCAGATAGCTTTCTTTCCTTTTGCTCAAAGCCCTAAGAACTAGATGTTTGTAAAAAAGAAAAAGAATAACACATGTTAGAACCTTTCTTTTCTAGAAGAAGAACGGGCGGAAGCTGTAAAAAGGATGGATCCTTTACTTTACCTAAATACTAAAGACTTTTTTATGTCCTAACCGGGACGAAATTCCAACTTCAATGACAAATACGTAGAAAATCTACCTCAAGCTGTGCTGTAGAACATGATATGATGTCTTCCTTGAATAGAAAAGGATAGTCTACTCCTTCCTTCTTTATGCCTTCTCATTCAACGAATTGAATCTATCCATTCTTGCCGAAAACCAATAGAGGACTTGACTGAGGAGGAGGAGCGCTTTCTATAAAAAAAAGTCTTTCTAGATTTCGAGAGCTGCAAAAGCTTGCATCCCAATGATATATATGAGGAAGGATGGGTGAAGAGTGGGTGAAGAGTGGCCCAGAAAAGAAAATGGAAACCTCGGTAGCAACGAACTTTCAATCCATCTTTTTGTTTGATTTGGTACCTTTGATAGAATGAAAAGAAAGAGTTTTCACTTTGCTTTGAACCAAGACTGCATTTCACCCAAGCGACTCCTTTTTGAAATGAAAGAGAAATGAAATTCCTTCCATAAACCTGCCTTGAATCGTATCGTTAGCGATCAGTCGCCGATGACAAGTCGAAAGTCAATTCTATATTACTTTGAAAGAAGACCTTGATGGTCTAATGTACCGTCCCTCGGAATTTTTTACAAACATCCATATTCATGAAAAAGGTTGAAGCAGTACTAGTGCTTCACTGCGTTTGGGATCGCGAACATCTTAGATTGTCAAGTTTCCTCTATCTCGACTTTGTATCTCATTCTGGTTATCCTCCCAATCAGATGAGAACAGAACCTCATGAGTCCGCCGAAAAACAGTCTAACTGTGCATAAGTGACTCGTGAAGCTCAGCAGCTGGTACAAAGAGTCAATCTATTTGGCTCATTCAGATTAAGTTAAGGTGGGAAAAAAGATTGGAGTATCTTCATTCATACACCACACCCCTTTTGGGGAGAAGAAGAAGATTCAGCGATAGAGATCCACATCAGAATCAAATGGAATGGCACAATGTACTGAAATGAAAAGCTCATACGCGAGTTGCATGTGGGCCATACTAGCGCCTATTTTCTTTCATTCAATTCCAATCTTTGAACCTAGGTTACTTTGTATGCTTGCTAAAGTGTAAAGTGAGCGTAGGGATCGAATCAGCGACTAATCTGTCTTCTTTGTAGCGAGGTTTCGATAGACTTTCAATATTTTCTTATTCTAAGAATAGCGACCTCCATGCTTGACTTCCTTGCCTGATGGTGCTACGGGTCCTCCTCTACGCTAGCTTACGCTAGGTTTTTGATTTACCATAGCAAGCAAGTAAAAAAAATTAGGGAAAGGAGTCTTGAATGAAAGAAGCATCCAAATAGAATAATATACTGATCAATAACCGTTCTTTTCCAAATTTCTCATCTTACGATGAGACATCGGGCGACCCGGCAACAGATGCTTCTCAAACTGATGGCACACCCTGAGAGAGTGAAGACATACCCAGTCTGAGACCTCCTCCTGGCAAG
>NW_021398061.1:0-466 GCF_001605985.2 Dendrobium catenatum | reverse complement strand
GGAGCGCGTTTGATCCCAGCCGTTCGATCCGCCATCCAACGGCTGTGATTAATCCGGCCATTAACGGTTAGCACCAATGATTGCCTGGCCAATCGGTGCGCGGCACGTGTAAAGAGCTGCTGACTGTGTAATTACAGAATTAATAAATCCAGAAATTCAAGGGAACTTCAAAAATTCATAACTCCCTTCACACTTGTCTAAATTAGGTGTTCTAAGGCTCATTGGAAAGTTCTCAGGGAGATCTATAAAAGCCCTATGGTTCCTGACCCTGGTTAGTTCAGTCTTAGGCTTAATTTCAATTTGAGTATTTTATTAATTTCTTTAATTACTCTTTAAATACAAGTCCACCAGGTCTGGAATTTTGGGAGATTGAAATTGAACATGTTTTTGACATGACCAAATTTTATCTCCCCATTTTAAGTTGTTCATGGGCATTTTCCCCAATTTTTAAGTTTAAGGGTCATGG
>NW_021398060.1:0-1492 GCF_001605985.2 Dendrobium catenatum | reverse complement strand
TAAAATTTAATAATTAATTTTAAAAATATTTTTTTATAATTTAAAATTATATAAAAAATAATAAAGAAATTGATAAATTGGAACTTGCCTGTAGTGAGCTTGAGAGAAGCTTCTGAAGAAGACAAAGCTCTTTCTGTGAAGGAGATTCTGATCTGCCCATTGTTTTATGGTTCGAATAGCTTTACGAAAAGCTTCCTTAACGTCCATTGTCATATTTATTTTGTTCCCAATTTGAAAATAATTTCCACTGAAATGTGCATTACATTGAAAAAAAAAAACTTAGATTATGAAAATTATTTTAAGAAGATGATAAATAGTTCAATAATAAGGTATGCAGTTCAATAAATATAGAAGAATATTTTTGTGAAGATTAATTAGGTTTTAAAACATTAATTTTTTCGCTCGTTTGGGTCTACTTTCTTACTATTTCTTAAAGCAGCTTTTAAGTACAAAAATTAAAAAAATTTAACTAAAAAGCTGCTTTAAGAAGCAATAAAAAAGCCGTCATAAATGAAGCCTAAAAGAAGCCAGCATAAGAAAAATATTTATTCGTCGATAAAGAGCCACTATGGCAGGGGTGTTAATAAATGACCCGACCCATCAACTCTACCCAAACCCGATTGGAAAAAATTGGGTTTTGGTTGGATTTTTTGACAGGTATATTAAATTGACCAGATTTGAGTTGACCCACAAACCCATTTTTTTTCCCAGAAAATGGCCCGTTAATATATTTTTACCTCAAGTTTTTTTACTTGTGGGTATAACATTCTTATTTGTTTATCAAATATCAAATTTTAAGTTATAATTTTTTTAAAACCAAAACATGTTAACAGGTCAGATTCAAATCATTTGGGTTACTAGTGAGTCGGCTCATTCGGGTTACTAGTGTGATTCAGACCCGAACTGAATCCATCAACCTATTTTGACACCTACACTACGCCAACCTCATAAAATACAACGAGATGGTTTAAAATTCTAACATATAAAATAAGGAGAAAAGAGAACATTCAGTCTACCTTTTCAGGGTCTTATCGTCATTCCACCAATGCCCAGCATTAAAGACAACAACATCGGCGCCGACCCACTTCTTAGATTCCCAATGAGGCATATCAACATGAATAGCTTTGTGGACAATGGTAGGAGAGTTTGGTGGAGGTCTACCAATAGCCACAAGGAAAGGAGCCCTATAGTACTCAATGGTTAGGTTATAGTCCTTGAAGAAGATGATAAGGCTTCCTTTGTGCTTTGAGATTGGGCTCCCATATTTTTCATAAACTCTACTTTGATTTGCAATGCCTATCCATAACATGCAAAGTAGAGATTCCCATTGATTTCTCCCTATTGAATCCCCCACAAATAAAATCCTCTTATTTTTGCTCTTTTCAAGCATCATGGTAGCATTGAACCTAAAAATAAAAAAAATAATAAAAAAATAATAAAAAAATGGTAGCATTGAACCTATATTTTTTAACACAAGAGATCCTCTTAGCTT
>NW_021398059.1:0-385 GCF_001605985.2 Dendrobium catenatum | reverse complement strand
GCTAAGCTCGATTAAGTAGATAATTGACTCGACTCTTTTACACTCCTAATTATGGGTGTAAAATAGCCTTGAGGTACAAGAGGAACTTTAATGTTTTTTATGTTTTTAAAGTTTCTTAATTCTAGTCCCTCCTATTGAAAGTAACTCTTAAATGAGAGCAAAATGTCTGAAATATCCCTGTTTATTCTCCTTTTTTCTCTCTTTCTAATTTTGAATCGCTTGAGATTTCATTGGGTTTGCAAGAGCATGTAGATTCTTAAAATTGAAAACACCGCAAACTAGTGTGATTGTTAGATCATAGGATTTGAATGAGTAAGATTGAAAAAAACTTTTAAATGAGAGCAATTATGGATTTAATTGGAGAGAGATAAGAGAGAGAGGGGGG
>NW_021398058.1:0-378 GCF_001605985.2 Dendrobium catenatum | reverse complement strand
CCCACCGACTACAGTCCTTCTGACCTCCCGCCGACTACGATCTTGCTGACTTAGTCGTTCACCGATTATAATCTTTCCAACCCTTTCGCCAGCCGACTATTATCCTCCTGACTTACGTCACCCACCAACTATAGTCCTTTCGACAATTATCGCCAGACAATGTGTAACGTCCCAAGATCTAACTTGGAAAGAATTTCAAGCAATCCATCAACAATTTATCAAATTAATACAGAACGTGCACGACATAATTATAAGACTTCTATTCTACTGAAGCAACATCAATCAACAACCTGATATTTATCTATTCGATCAAAATCGCACAGAACCCAATATAACATATATAATCGTTACAGAAAATACTCAAAACGTGTAGAAAAA
>NW_021398057.1:0-331 GCF_001605985.2 Dendrobium catenatum | reverse complement strand
ATTTTGAATTTTTTAGAATTATTTATGATTTTATGAAATTTGGGTATTTATTAAATTATTTAATTGTTTCAATTAAAGGCCCTTTTAATGATTTGAACCCAAATAAACTCCAAACTTCTTGAAATCACCTCCAAAACTAGAAATGATCTAAGGAGGGATCAGCAAGTGTTTGAAAATCTTATGGGATTTTTAATTATTTTTAATTACTTAAATGTTATTTTTCAATTAAAGTAAAATTGTACTTAAAATTGCTGTCAAATTAAAGTGGATTTAATTTTCTCTGATTAAGGGGTTAATTATGTCCAATTAGAATATTATATTTATCTTTTAG
>NW_021398056.1:0-251 GCF_001605985.2 Dendrobium catenatum | reverse complement strand
GTGAGATGTGTCTTAACATGCCACATGAAAAACATCTAACTCTAGGAAAAGAATTTTTTAAATTATTTGAGTTACAATGCCTCTTCCTAGGTTTTGGCTTTTGATCAAGTGTGGGTGTCATCTGAGTTTTCTTACATGTATCCAAGTCATTTTGAATCCTCATGTTAGTACTTTTTAAGACCTCATTCTCAATCCTTTAATTCTTCTCTATTTCTTTAGATTTCTTAAAACCAGATTCAAGTGAGGTGTGT
>NW_021398055.1:0-310 GCF_001605985.2 Dendrobium catenatum | reverse complement strand
ACACACTCTTGCTCTCTCACTCTCACTCATTCTCTCTCTATCTCAATCTCACTCACTCTCTCACTCTCTCTCTCTCTCCCTCTAGCTCTCTCTCTCTCTTTCTCTCTTTCTATCCCTCTAGCTCAGTCTTGCACTTACTCTCTCTCTCTTGCTCACTCTCTCATTCTCTCTTTATCTAACACTCTCTCTCGCTCTCTCCCTCTCGCTCGCTCTCTCTTTCTCTCTTTATCTCTCTCTCTCATTCTCTTTCTCTCTCTCTCTCATTCTCTCTCTCACTCTCTCTCTCACTCCTCTCTCTCTCTCTCTCTCC
>NW_021398054.1:0-443 GCF_001605985.2 Dendrobium catenatum | reverse complement strand
AGAGAAAACTAATTTATGAATTTAATTTGGACGAGATATAATCATGACACAGAACCTGGGAGGTGGGACTTTGAAGTTGCTTGTGACTATTGCAGATGATCTTGAGGACTTAATGGTGAGGATGTCCAAGTTGTTTGTGCCAGATAGAGTTTGATTGATGGGTTGTAATTAGAGCTTCTTTATTCTAGGTGAAACGGGATACAAACCTTTAAAGCTTGGTCCCTTGAGAAGGAATTGATGTGTCTTCAAGTCCTAATGACAAAACCGTGTGTGTCAAATGAGATTAAAATGTTATAATCTTTTATGAGAGCGGATATTGAACATAAGTTATATGAAATTTGAGGAATGTGAAGTATCTGAGATAACCGAAGCTTACTGTTGAGTGTGGGTAAAATGCCTGATCCAAAATGAGCTATTGGAATTATTTCTGCCATCGCTGATTA
>NW_021398053.1:0-1282 GCF_001605985.2 Dendrobium catenatum | reverse complement strand
ACGGGTCGAATCCGGGAACCCGAACCCGACCCATTTTGAAATCGGGTCGGGTTCAACCCATATTTTCCTGGTCGAGTCCGGATCGGATTTTCGTATCGTATCAAATATTGACACCCCTAATCTACATAGCCATTCCCTCGTGAACTTTACCAAAAAGATCAAATTTAACGACAACGATTCATTATATTGCATTTGAACTTTACCAATAAATTAAAAACTTAAAGTGAGACAAATTCGAATGCTCATTGTGCATAAATAAAATTTATTATACCCACATAAGTTCACACTCTAGTGAAATGTGGCTCATAGAGTGGCGATAGTCCCAAGAAACTTACTACATTGGATACTTTGTATGATGCACCTCATAACCTAGAGGCCGGCAATAGGGGAAATTATTCCGTGCCGATATAAACCTTTTATATTTTGTGAGAGTAAACAAATATACAAAAAATACACATAAAAAAATAAAATTGTGTATTTGTTGTGTATCAGCACGGAATCCAGACGGTTCTCACATCTGAATTCTGCACGTAATAATCTCTTCAGCAATAGAGGTTCCCGCCATAACTATCACAATCGGGTCGGCAATGCCATTACTGTAGCTCCTTCATGACAATCATAAGTTGCACCATCCCAACTCATCGGACATTACTTGACTAGATTCAAACGGTCACTACGTCCAAAAAATTTCTCTAGATATGTTAGTCATATCCTTCATAACCATTCCTCATTAATCAAATATACACTCTTATTTTATCACCTTCTAATCTCTAAGATAAATTCTCAAACCATCCCACTAATTATTTCTTAATTCATCATCATAAGAAGGAAACACATTCATATTTAGCATCTCATTAATTTCAATCATAGCTTGGTTAGTAATGAATGTCATCACCTATCCCTCTTATACATACATCATAGTGAATCTCATTATAATTTTATTAAATTTTATCTTAAGAAAGCTTTTCTATAATATTCCCTTGTCAAGCACTTGTTATTTTAATCACAAATTTTAATTTTAAATATTATATTATCTACATCCTTATAACATCACACAGTGATTACATGTACGTGGAAAAAGCTTATTCTTTTCATAATATAATTTGTTCAAATGGAGAGAAATTATAATATTATCCTTCTTTTTATCTTTATAAGTGCAATAAAAAGCTTATTATTTTCATAATAATTTCCTTGTTTTTAAATGAAGTTGTCTTTTTTTTTTAATTTAATGATTCTTTATTAGTATTTTTATAATCAAATAAATATATGACTATTATATTTG
>NW_021398052.1:0-241 GCF_001605985.2 Dendrobium catenatum | reverse complement strand
ACCCTTTCATCCAATTTGAAGACAATTGGACTATGATCCGATGCCACTCTTGCTAGATGTCTAGTATGAGCAAAAGGAAGCTTTTGAAGTGCAACCGAGTTCACCAAGCACCTATTTAGCCTTTCCCAAATCCGAGAGGCTCCTTCCTTGTTGTTGCACCATGTAAACCTTGGTCCAATGCTTCTCACATCATGGAAATCTAAGTTTGTCATAAAACACTTCATATCTCTAGGCCCTTTGG
>NW_021398051.1:0-210 GCF_001605985.2 Dendrobium catenatum | reverse complement strand
TTATCCTTCTTATTCTTCTCTCTCTCTCTCTCTCCCTCTCTCTCTCTCTCTTTCTCCCTTTCCTTCTCTGTCCCTCTCCCCCTCTCTCTCTCTCTCTCTCTCCCTCCCCCCTTCTTCTTAAGTTTCTTCTTATTCTTCTTCATCTTCTTCTTCTTCTTCTCTTTGTCTCCCTCTCCCCCCCTCTCACTCTCACTCTCCCTCCCCCCTCTC
>NW_021398050.1:0-301 GCF_001605985.2 Dendrobium catenatum | reverse complement strand
GGGGGGGGGGGGGGGGAAGCAAGAGAAGAGAAGAAGAATAGGAGGGAAGAAACTCCTCCTCGACCACCGAAGCTGGAATTCTGCCCTACTTCCACGAGACGTCGGAACTTTGCCCGACTTCCATGAGATGCCGGAATTCTACCCAAGTGACGTCGAAATTCTGCCCGACTTTCCAAGTGACGCCGGAATTTCTCCTGCCCTCCAAGTGACACCAGAATTTTGCCCGACCTCCAGGTAACGCTGGAGTTTCATCCGAACTCCAACTGATGCAGGGGTTCTGCCCGAATACCATCTAATGCTA